>NW_020448719.1:650952-818065 GCF_003343035.1 Apteryx rowi
CGAAGCTGGGCCGGGCGGGGAGGGGAGGTGCTGCCGCTGCCGCCGCCGCCGGCGCGGCGGACTCCGTTTCCCAGAGTGCCCGCAGGGGGTGGCATGGCGGAGAAGGATGACACCGGAGTTTGACGAAGAAGTGGTGTTTGAGGTGGGCGCGGGGGTGACCCGAGGCGGGCTGGGCCCGTGCCTCTCTCCGCCCCTCGCCGGGGCGTTGCACCGCGGCCCCCGGCCGTTGGGCGCGCGGCGGGGAGCGGCCGCCCCGAGCTGCGCCGCGCCGGGGCAGCGGCCCTCTCGGTGCGGGCCCGGGGCGCGGGGCTGAGCCGCCGCCGGTGCGGCTCAGCTTGGGGACGGCGAGGACGGGGCCGGGGCGATCCTTTGTGAGGCCGCCTCTGGAGGCTGGGCACCACCAGCGCCGTTCCCCCTCTTCTGCCGTGGGCATTGTGCCTGCTCGCACGCTTCATGTGCCTCCAGATTGGTCATCTCCCTTACAATGAAAGGCGTTTTGCCTTAAGGCCTTGGGTCGGCCTCATGTTCTGTCAGACCAATCTATGAACGTTTTCAGAAGTCATTAGGAGTTGAGGAAAGTAGTAGTACGGCGGCTATCGCGTTTGAATAGTTGTTTCAGTGAAAAATCCTTGAACCTGAAATGACTACTTGTACCTAAAGCAAAGCACGTGTATCAGAGGTTGCCCTGACCTACACTAACTACTGAGTTGTGGAATCTGGGGCAAAGATAGTAAATCCTTTGCCCAGCTAATAAATCCTGTTTCTAAATCAATGTAATTCTTGTAAATGGTGTATCTGAGCATGCATCCACCTATGTACCAAGTGTTGAAACTACCTTATCTTGCTAATGTTTGTATTACTTACAGAACTTGCATAAAATCTTTAAAGATTTTATGCTGTATGTCCTGTTGAGTAATGAGGCTACAATATTATGTGGGCCTTCTTCAAAACAGTGGCTAAATATATCTGTTGCTGTGGTTCAGTGACAAAATCAGATTGGTTTGCAGTAGGTGAATGTAACTGCATCTTCATGGAGGTCACACCTGTTTTTTTCAGGTGTACAGGGAAAGTGGTTACAGAGGAAGATTGCCTTTAAAATGATGAATTATTATAATCCTAAGACTTCTGGTTTCACTAGGATGGAAAAAGCTCCTTGTGTAAGGAGTTCTCTTCCTCAGATGAAAGTACTGCCCATTCATGGCTTGGTCTGCACCACATAGTTTTGGGGGAAACTTATCTTATAGTTTGGTGTTTATCCACAATCAACCCTGAATCCTATCAATACAGCCTTTTGTTTATGTTGGTGTCATGTTAAATCACTTCCTTGAATAACTTTTTTGGCAGGAATTTATTCCAGGGGTACTGTGCCTTCCCTCATGGCTGCTGCAATTACTTCTTCAGTATAGTGATACTCTGCTTATAATTCCATGGTTCTTTTGTTCATGCAACAGTAACCATTTTGACTTAAAAAAAAAAAAGGGGGGGGGAATTCTGATGCATAGGAACTAAAATACATCCCTGCATGTGTGTGTACTTTGTGTGTTTTGTGAATCCATCTCCTTCACTAGTAAAGGCCCTATGCTACATTACTATATCTATCAAAGTATACTGAGTAGCATAGTAACATATTTTTGATACGTTAATGCACAACTATAATACCAGATAAGCAACTGTAGGAAAAGTTCAGACTTTGGTTGGTTGGTGTCGGGGGTGATCCCTGATGTGCGCAGCTGGGTGACGTACCTACTGATGATAACAGATACCTCGCAATATCCTGATGAAATATCTTCAGGAGTGTTGCTGCTATTGTAAGATGAAGGCCTCACAGAGAATTATGAACCTCCTTTACACAGATGAGCCAGAGGTGGGGATTAGGAAGGAGAAGAAAAGCATCTCAGGTAGTCAGTGTTAAAACATATTTCTTTAGTTATTATTTTGATTTTGTTTTGGGGCCTAAACTCTCCCCCTCCCCTATGATGTTTGGTTTTTATGAAGCAACTACATTGTTTCTGTGCCTCAGTAGGGCAGGCACTTCCCATCTTATTCTTCAGCAGCCTCTGGTCACTTTTGCAAGGAGGCCTTCAACATAGAGACCTAGGTTACTGCAAGCAGTTCTTTTCTAACAGTTTTTGTGCTCTTGTGAACAAGATATTAGCCAATATTATAGGCAGCAGTGACAAATTTAGTCATGTTTATTCCATTAGCTATACATTCATTACACAGGTCATGCCCACTCATTCTTCCAGACTTATACATACCTTCAAACTGTAGAAAGGTGTCTTCTGATAATCCTCCTGTTACAAGCAGCTGAATTCTATTCATATTTCTGTGAACACCTGGGGAAGTTTTCGGGCATTTTCTTATCCTTTCTTGTTTGCTTTAAGTCTAATCATGTTTTTCTTATCAGTGGCTTTGGCTAGAGTTTCCTTAAAAAGCACTCTTACACCAGGTGACAACGTGGGGATTAGAATAGAGAAGGAAATGGACAAAGCAGGGGGGACGTCTTTGGTTTCAAGAACTCCTAGTTTGAGTCTTTTGTCATAAGAGTAGAGATGCTCATGACACAGGAAAAGCACTGAAGATGTGTATGAAGTATGCCAACATGGCAGGCGACTCTTGAGACAGTGAATAATCTCTACAAAGCTACTATGAAGAAAATACATGAAAGCTCGTGCTCTAACAGCTAGTGCACTTCTACTTCAGTATTAAACCCTTGTTATATTTTTCCTCCTCATCTTTCCTCTCCCCCAGCGTACCAGGAGAGCATGACCACTGTCCCTCTGGTCAATCATAGTAGAAGACAAGGTTGCTGATTCACTGTGGCTTGCGCAGGAGCAGCCAGCACCTTGCACTTGTTCTGTGTGATTGCAAAGTGTTTGGGGGGGAGGGGGGGATCTGTTACTGCTCAGTGAATTCTTCCACTAGGAAAATGATAACTTATCTCTTTTGTCTCACTAAAATCACCAGAAGGAGATAGTCTAAGTATTTCTCTAGAAAAATGTGAATACGCTATTACTTCATGGTAGAACAGATATAATGAGTAGCTGAGGAGGCTTTGGGATCACTGGATTTGCTGGTATGTGTTGCAGGCAGGAAGCTTTTGGGTGTTCTGCATGATATGTATGGGGAAAGTGCCGCTGATATTGTATTATTGTATTCAGTTACCAAAACTGGAGTTGTCTTTCCAGATACAGTGTTTTCTAATTGTTTGGCAAGCATATATCTGCACAAGTTAATGTGAAGAAGCAAATTACCTTCCCCACACCTCCTTCAGCCATACAGTGCTTCTTTGTTTTTTTATAAATGTCCTTGGTATCTGCCTCTTGGAAGCGGCTATTCTTCATGCTTTCCCATTCCACTTGCCTTTGCTATTTTTCTTTACAAGTACAGTTTAAAAAACAGCATACAGCAACAACAGTTGGAAAACTTGACTTACCAGGATCTATCATGTTTATGAGGTGTTTCCAGGACGTCCTTTCAGTCTGTCAAAAGCATGCTGAAAGCCAGTTTCTGCCTGCTCAGTAGATAGATAAATCTTTCCTTGGTGCTATCTGTGTGCCAAAGCACTGGTCTCATAATTCAGAGTGGCTAGAAGTAGCATAGGTCCTTGAGAATTTCACTTAGCATTACAGCACCACCTAATATGAGTATTCCAGTCTGGAGAAAAGGTTCTTTGTTGCTGCTTTTAAAAAAATTCTGTATTCCTAAAAATGAGTATTATGCACCTTTCCTCATCTCTGTATTCTTACATCAAGGAAACATTTCCATTGGTGGGCTAACAAAAGCATAACCAGGAAAGAAGTGGTCCAAAGTATTTTTCGTGCCCAACAGAGTGGGTGGGAGACCTGTTCCATACCACAGTTATGTCAGTGTTATCTTCTGCATATTGTTCAGGTCAGAGCCCTGTCCAGCAGGCCCTGAATACATGGATGATAGCGGTCTGTATTACAGATGTTGTAGCATCAAATAGATGATGGCCCATTGATTGATGAGCTTGCAGAGACCAATCATTTTTCTCGCTATCAAAGCATCTTTCATATTAATGTGGGTGTGAAGGCAGGCAAACATAAGCATGGTGCTGCTGCCCTAGGAAAGCAGTATTTCCCATGCAGAAGTTCAAGAGCCACTGCAGATCGTCATGATTGAATAATAATGAATGACGGTCATTTTACCAGTGCAGAAGTGCTGTCATACTCTATTTGGTTGATAAATGAATTCCTACAGCACCCAGTGAATTTCATTCACTGACTCCATAGTCCTCAGCACTTCAGTTCTTTCATTTGTTCTACTTTGCAACCGGTTGCTCTTGTAATTAAAATGCTAAAAAAATACTGAGGGGGAGGGAAGATGCAGAACCCAGCAGACACCAAGATGCCCCTGATATGCTTGGCATCTGTTCGTCTGCCAGCAGAGTATCAAATTAAAAACTGTTACAGTATAGAGCAGATTATGGAAAAAATGGAGAAACAGTGAAATTCTTTATTCATGTCTTTCTTATGGTATTAAAGAAGATCATGGGATAGGGTAGGGAAAATATTAAGATCCTTGAGATGAGTTTTTAAATGAACTAGAGGAGAGAATGCTGTAGTGCAGTGTAGTGTGTGCTGCACTGCAATAGTTTCTGAGTAGCTGAACATAGAGTGCAAGCAACTGTATTCCAGAATCCTCTGGAAAATTGCAATGTTTTGTGTATTTTGACATGACACTTGAAGTGCATTAGTCAGTATTTTTTTATTTGGACCATGATATCTGTTTGCTTTGTTTGTTTGTTTGTTTTTTAAACAGATGCCCCTTCTTGCAACCAGCTAGACTCCTGCAGCATTTTTCTGGTAGGAAGGCTGTTTCAGAACTTCATTGTTCTGATGATTAAAAACTGCTATCCAATTTCTGAACTGAAATTTATTCGTGGCTACTTAATACCTACTTACACTTCTGCTAGTATTGCCCATTAGCATTTATAGTTCCTTATTTCCCTGGAATTTGCCTCTCCTAATGTATTTATAGAGAACAATCTTATCCTGGCTAAGTATTTTGCTAAATTGAATCATCCAGTATATTTTAATCTCCTTTTACAAAACAAGTTTTCCATGTTCTTCTTTTTCATATTTGTTCTTTGTTTGCATCTACTTCAGTTTGAATTCATCTTTCTTTATGTAAGCCAGCAGCGTAGTACTTGGTGTTCTTGCTGGGGTCCTATACAAATACCTGCACTTGTCTCTGCTGGGAATACTTTGATTCTTGCATCTTTGGGCTACAAACAACTTTTTCAGGACTTCATACTAGTGACTCATTGTAATGTGATAGGCTAACCACTCATTTCTGTCTTTATTTTTTTCCAACAGCTTTCAGGTTATTGGAGAACTTGTTTTTGTTAATCTCTGTATGTTTTTATTAATCGCTATATCTTGCTGTTGTTTGCTGTTAAATTACATGGCATTATTGGTACCCATGCAGGGTCATCCATTTCTTTGTGTATGATATTTCAATCCTTTTCTGTGTAAATGGTGTTATCGGGAAATTTCATTAGCATGCCCTTTTGGTGTAAGGATAATTAAGGAAAATTTAAAAGCTTTGATCAAGGACTGATTCCTGAGGAACTCTATTAGTAACCTTCTTCTGATCTGATAGTTTTCCATGCAGCACAACCCACTGTCATATCTGCTATCTACGTATTTGGTTTCTTTCCCATCTTTTTCCTCTTAACTGTGTCAAAAGTATCCAAATCCCATATGGCACAGTATCAAAAGTCCATATAAACTTCCTGCATTTCCCTTGTCTAGAAAAATGAGCTGTCTCGTCAAAGAAAGAAGTCAAGTGAGTTTGGCACAATATACCTCTGGTGAACCCATGTGATATCTTCTGTGATGATGTGTTTTCTTCTCTGTCTTTGAATTTTGCAAGAAAGAATTATTCTCAGTAGCATGCTGGCTTTTGATCAGATTCATAGGCCTGACATATCCCTCATTGCTTTTTTCTCCTTGTAAATATAGACACTGTGTTTGCTGTTTCCCACCTGTGAGCTTATAGATTTATTAAAAATCCTTTCTGCTGGAGCTTTGATCTCCTGTGCCCATTCTTTCAGAATACTGGGTGATCCAAACACCACTCCTTAAGTGTGTTTTCAGCTCCCGAGCTCCACTTCCAGCTGAGTCATTTGTCCTATATTTTAATGAGCTTGTGCAATTTTTTTTTTTTCATTTGGATGATATTAAAGCTATGCTCCTTCATTCAGGTTTGCACAGACAGTCATTGGAATCAAATTCTAGAGAGTCTTCATGACTGTCTGTGTCCTCTCTGTGGTACCTGTGCAAGGATTCGGACCTGATATTTGCTGTTATGCATTCTAATGCTCTATTTACAGAAGAAACTTATCAATGCAAGATTTCTCAGAAATGCTTAACAGTCACTAGCTTGCAAAAAAACACAGTTTTTGACACTCACAGTGTGAAATTGCAATTGCCTTAGATTTTTAAGGGCTCTTTCAGATACAGTGTTTGAAACTTAAATCATTGGTTGTAAAATTGCATAGAATTAATTTCATTGTCAATGTTTAAACATTTCTCACCAAATATTTTAATTTAAGTGACAAAAAATAATTAGGAGGTATTTTACTGTTCCTGCTGTTCAAAGTGTATAAGCAAATAAATTGCATTACAGTAGAAAAATTACTTTAAGATTCTTTTGAAGCGTATTCATTAAGGAGAAAAAATTGTTTGCACTTGTACTAAAGTATTTTGGACAAATAACTTTTGATTGCCCCCCAAGGGCATGCCATAATCTGATCCTTCTCCATGAAAAAGTATTACTTAAATCTTATTTTATTCCCCTCCTTCCCCCCCCAAAAAAGCTATCGCAGCATTCAGTAGCTTTTAATATCCAGGTCTGGATATTATCAAAGGTCTGAATAGGTGTCAAGTACAAAAGCCTCCTAGAAATTTTCCATTTTTTCTGTTGTTTCATGACATTTTCCTGGAACACTGAAGTTTCATTACTCTTTGAAGGTTATTGCTGAACATGCTGATTTTATTATGTCAGAAATAGTGCTTTATGT
Organism: Apteryx rowi; assembly: GCF_003343035.1. NCBI lineage: Eukaryota > Metazoa > Chordata > Aves > Apterygiformes > Apterygidae > Apteryx > Apteryx rowi. The sequence continues at coordinate 658,004 of NW_020448719.1, forward strand.
TCTAATGTGAAAAGCAGGGGAGTCTGTTGTACTTTAAGAACTATGCAGCTCGTAAAGATGTTGAAAATGGGTTACCATCTTGTGACCTATCCAAGGCAGAAAAGGATTTTAGGATTTTACAATAATTTATTTTTATCATATATGAGCACTGTGACGGTGTGCTCCTTCCCCCCCACTGATGTGCTCTCTCCCCCTCAACCTGACCTCCCTGTAAACAGCATGTATGTAGGGGCTGGTTGAGCATGTGCCAACTAAGGCCCATCTAGCATGCAAATATGACTACGAGTCAATCATCTCCCCCCCCCCCCCATAAATAGGGGGCAGCCCAGAGCCCATTGAGCTCTCCTGCACGGCAGCGGGCTGCACTGCAGCACCTCCCCTTGAGCAGGGACGGCTCTCGAGGTTACTCCTTGAGGTTAAGAGGTTCCTTACCCGTGACAGATCCTCAGTAAGCGATTAATAGCATGCTGAACTTTTGCGAACTTCACGAAACTTTGCTGAGTTATCTCTCTGACTAATTGCACACATAATTCCTTAGACATAAACCGTTGACCAAGTCTGGGACTAGGACTGGATCCAGCCGCACCTAGGTTCCTCTCTGAAGGAGTTTAGAAAGCAAGGGGGTCCAGTCTGAACCTTGTGACTCAATGGGAGGGTTTCCTTCGCACACACTCCTTTAGATATGAACCATTGACCAAGCCTGGGACTAGGACTGGATCCAGCCGCACCTAGGCTCCTCTCTGAAGGAGTTTAGAAAGCAAGGGGGTCCAGTCTGAACCTCGTGACTCAGTGGGAGGGTCTCTGTTGCACACGCACCTGACCCTGTCCTTCGTGCAGTAAATAACTGAGGGAACCTTGCCAATCGAACCTTGTTAAATCGTTGTTGTTCACGATTGAATTTTGTGAAGTTGCTGTCTTACTGCAATAAACGTAGTGCTGCTTCCTTCTTAACGAGTGAAGTGCATCACTCCTTTCGCGACAAGCACTTCCCGTTAAAAGTTCAGAGATACGTATAGTATCTGGTGGACAGTCTCGCAATTTCAGGTTGTAAATTAGCTGATTTTATACCAGTTTCACAAATCAGCATGCTTGAAAACTCCTGGGTTAGCAGGCCTTGTAGGAGGCTCTCCTCCCTGTAACCATAGGAAGTACAAGACACCTTTCACAGTCTCTTGGCTGCAGCAAGAGGCAGAGAACCTGGGCTCCTTGTCTTGCTCTTCTTTATGCTTGGCGTGTTTTTTCCCCTGAATATAATTTCAGTTCCTTCTCCTACTGCTGTCACTGTTCTTCAGTTTTTCTTTTTCCCAGGCAACACTCTGGTATTACTGACATTTCCTTAGCTTATGAATTGGTTTTGACTGTAGCCCCGGTGTAGCATCTTCATTCACTTCTGTTTGCAAAACCTTTGTTAAGCAGTTTTCATTAGTTCCTCCGTATGCCAGTTTTCATTATCTTTCTGTTGGCTGCCATGCTTTCCTCAGTCTCACGTGGGTTTTTTGAAGCCTAGCATTTCTTCTCTCTGAATTGTCATCCTTCCTCTTTCCTAGGGTAAAGCTAGTAATTCTTGGAAAGCTTTTTCAGGGTGGTAGTATGTAACTGGACTGAAGGGAGGTGGAAATAGCTGGTTGCTCACAGTTCCTGTTATTCACAGAACTATATCCTTTTTTTTGAGCACAGGATCACTAAATTTGCGTTAAAAATGTCATTATTTTTTAGGAACAGAAAGCCTTCCTCACTGGAGACATTGTCTCTTGCAATTAAATCTTGTGGCCTTGCTAAAAACAGTTGTGTCCAGATACTCTTCAGGTAGGTTACTAATGTTGCTATTCACTGGCTATCTCAGTACCAATGGAAGTGTATGTTAAGGAGTAGCCCCACCAAAGGCTGGCTGACTATCATGATGGTAGTATCACTGTTGAATCTAAGCTTTATTGTAGATATACAGGAAATGATGTGATCAGCAGTATGACTCCGACTTTTTCAAACTAGTGTTCATTGTTTGTCCCTTTAGAAATCCCAAACTGAAAAATATATTATATGTTCTTTCCCAAAGTCCAATTTTATTTCTTGCAATTGAGAAAAAAATACCAAATGACCAAAATAAGTTTCCTTTGCTTCCCTTTCTGTACCAAATCTCAGAAGTCATACTAATCTGTATTTAAAAAATAAAATAAGCTGGGGATGAATGCAAAGAGAGTCAAAATCTCATGTCTGAATTCAAAATTTTATAATGTATTGAACAAAGTTCTACCAAACCTAGATTAGGCATCTAGAGTTGAAACCCACAGAACTAGAACAAAGATTTTGAATGTATATTAGGTGCTTCATTTCACAGCCAGCCCTTGCTCAAGCAGTCATATTCCCATCCCTGGGGGAAAATACCACTACACAGAAATGGAATTACCCTTTCTAGCTAGGAGGGACATGATCTGTATTCTTTGTCTGTTTGCTGAAGTGGAAAAAGTTAACATGAGAAATCAGTCCTGAAGACAGTAAGAGAAGTGTTTTCCAAGCAGCGTGCCATCCTGAGAGAAAGAGAGAGAAAGCACCATGGATTCAGCAGAGGTGGTATCTAATGGTAGAGTCTGTTTAGGCAGGGCACAGGACAAAAGCTCTTTGGAAATAATTGGCAATGTCATAATGTGTTCAGATGTAATAGGTTCAGAAAGATTACTTTCACTGCATATTTAGGCAACAAGCTGCGATGCTGCATGGTGCTGAGTGGCCTGGAGATGTATACATTAACATTCTGATATGCAGATTTCTGTAAGGTTTAAGAAGGATGCCAGCAAAAGGCACTACTGTTTCCCAGCATAAAACAACTATGTTCAAAGCATCCTTTAGATGATGTGTTCTCTGCGTACCTACAATAGCCAAACGTATCTAAAATATGGTATTTTCTTGCTTAAAATATTGGTGCTAAACCCCTCCGTCACCAAATTGAGATGTTCAAATATTCATTTGAACCCTTTCAAACCAAAATTAACTTTTTTCAGACACTGTGATGTTTATTTTCATAAACACTTTCTCCACCCAAACTGAGCTGTTCTAGAATTGTTATTTTGTTTAAAAAACACGCAAACAAACAAAACCCAGAAAACCTAACCTCAGAAACTTTGTTATGTTGAAAATATTATATCACATTCATTCAAACCCCGAACTTTAGGACTTCAAAAATTGTGATTTTGACAAGCATCAGGCTTGGAAATGTTATCGTATAAAAATTAATGTCTCAAGGGTTGTAAATGATGAAAAAAAGTGTCTGAAATAGGACATTCGCATCTATAGCATCTATAACGGTAGCATCTATAATGCTCCTTCAGCTGGATTTTTCTTAACAAATATTGGGCGAAATAAAGAAATAGCGCTCTTATTTTATATATATGGATGAAATAAAGTCAGTTTTAAATACTCAGTTCTGTCAAAAAACACACCTTACCTATCATTTTGATAGGCAGTGTTTGAGACTGTGCTTTGTCTGCCTTCAGTGTGGGCTGTTGCCAAAAGAGGTGTTTGCGCTTCCCTTCTCTTTAGCTGCTTGTTCCCACCCTCTTCTACACTGACGCTAGCATTTACAGGCAGTGTTGGGTAAACTGGCTCAGGACACTGATTTGCCTGTAAACTAACCTGGCTAAGAGAGAAAAAAAAAATTTTGTTTTTTTTTCTTTCTTTTTTCCCAAGCAAATTACTTCCTTCTTCCATCTCACCACTTGGCTATATAAATATTACCACTAGTGTACTAAAATGGTACAGCAGCCGCTCTTAATGTCAGATTAAATTGAGCATGTAACTGCTGCCTGGGGATATATCTGTGCTTCGAATTGTAATGTACTGTCAAGGCCCCTGAACTAGCGGTAAATGGGCTAGATCAGATAACTCAGCAGTCTGCTAAGAGGAAGGGAGGACAGGCTGTGCTCTCTTTCCATCGCGTGACTGGAAGGCAGGTGATAGGAGAGAAAATAAAGGAAACTACAAGTTTAAAACTGTGTAAAGAACCTTCTGATTGTTGGAGACCAAGTAAACTCATCAGACATTTTTGGATAACATGTTCTCCAAACATATACAAAGAAATATTGTTTGGGCCATAAATATCTACCATTAGGGTCAAAGATTCCACAACTCTCATTTAAAATACTGGGCAGCATCACTGTAAAACTACAAAAAATGGCAGGAAGACTAAGAAGCAAATGTAGCACTTCAGCAATATGTCAGTTTTATAAAATTGACTAGCTTTTAAGCTGTCCACCTTGTAAATGCTGGTAGATAAAAATTCAGACTTGAGGAAAGATAGGTTTTTTTTTTAGCAGCGAAGAAAGTGTAGAAAAACCTAGAAGCAATATAATATAAACTGCTAGTCACTTGTTCCAAGAGACTTCCCCTCTCCTTTGGAAAGGGTCAGCAATGATGTAACTTGACCTCTTTCTCTCGACATCACTTACAGTTTCATCTACACTTTGTGCAGTCCATCGGGGTAGCCAACAGTTGGAACTGTAAATGTTAGCAGTTTGCAGCACACTGCTTGTTGCTGAGTTAAACATTTTGGCGTATAATATAGTCATTTTTCTATACTTGTAGTGAGCTGATTATATTTTTCATGGGTATTACTGTAGTCGATTACAGTAATATAGTTTGAAAACTTTGTTGAGAATCTGCATTTTGGTCTTTTGCTAAAAATTCTGTTAAACTTCATTTCTATGTGCCAGTAGTTCTTAAGTGATGTGTGAACCCATATTGCTTTTATCATTTTTAATAAAAAATTTGAAGACAAAAGTACATGATGATTCACAGTAGATCTTTGAGGTCTGTTGGTCCACAAGTTTTGGAATCCTCCTCTGTATTAACTGCTTTCGGTCACACTTATGGGAGTGTTAATATTGCCTTACTCTTCTCACAAGTTCAAGTCATGAATCTACTTCCTTGAGATGCCTGAATAAAATATCACTCACTGTACTTTTTCTTTTAGTCGTCATAATGTGACTGTCTCTTATTTCTTGGATGCTTTGAAATTCAGTCAGGATATTTCCTTGTAAGTTGTTATCATTAGATTTCAGAGTTAACATGACTTAAAACAGATAAAAATGTTAATATCTCGAAGCTGTTGTTTTAAAGAGATTTCCAGAATGTTTTAGTAGACATGCCATTAGTTTACCAAGTACAGGCATACCTCAGAGATATTGTGGGTTTGGTTCCAGACCACCGCAATAAAGTGAATATCACAATAAAGTGAGTCACATGAATTTTTTGGTTTCCCAGTGCATATAAAAGTTACGTTTACACTATGCTGTAGTCTATGAAGTGTGCAATAGCATTATGTCTAAAAAAAATGTACGTATCTTAATTAAAAAATGCTTTATTGCTAAAAAAATGCTAACCGTCATCTGAGCCTTCAGCAAGTCGTAATCTTTTTGCTGATGGAGGGTCTTGCCTCGATGTTGATGGCTGCTGACTGATCAGGGTGGTGGTTGCTGAAGGTTGGGGTGGCTGTGGCAATTTCTTAAAACAAGACAGCAGTGAAGTTTGCCGCATCGATTGACTCTTCCTTTCACAAAGGATTTCTCTGTAGCATGAGATGCTGTTTGATAGCATGTTACCCACAACAGAACTTCTTTCAAAATTGGAGTCAGTCCTCTCCAACCCTGCGGCTGCTTTATCAGCTAAGTTTATGTGATATTCTAAATGCTTTGTTGTCATTTCAACAGTGTTCACAGCATCTTCACCAGGAGTAGATTCCATCTCAAGAAACCACTTTCTTTGCTCATCCATAAGAAGCAACTCCTCATCCACTAAAGTTTTATCATGAGATTGCAGCAATTCAGTCACATCTTCAGGCTCCACTTCTAATGCTAGTTCTCTTGCTGTTTCCACCACATCTGCAGTTACTTCCTCCACTGAAGTCTTGAACCCCTCCAAGTCACCCATGAGGGCTGGAATCAACTTCTTCCAAACTCCTGTGAATGTTGATATTTTGACCTCCTCCCATGAATCACAAATGTTCTTAATGGCATCTAGAATGGTGAATCCTTTCCAGAAGGTTTTCAATTTACTTTGCCCAGATCCATCAGAGGAATCACTCTCTATGGCAGCTATAGCCTTACAAAATGAATTTCTTAAATAATAAGACTTGAAAGTTGAAATTACTCCTTGATCCATGGGCTGCAGAATGGATATTGTGTTAGCAGGCATGAAAACAACATGAATCTTGTACATCTCCATCAGAGCTCTTGGGTGACCAGGTGCATTGTCAATGAGCAGTAATATTTGGAAGAGAATCTTTTTTTCTGAGCAGTAGGTCTCAACAGTGGGCTTAAAGTGTTCAGTAAACCGTGTTGTAAACAGATGTGCAGTCATCCAGGCTTTGTTGTTCCATTTATAGGGCACAGGCAGAGTAGACTGAGCATAATTCTTAAGGGCCCTAGGATTTTCAGAACGGTAAATGAGCATTGGCTTCAGCTTAAAGTCACCAGCTGCATTAGCCCCTAACAAGAGAGTCAGCCTGTCTTTTGAAGCTCTGAAGCCAGGCATTGACTTCTCCTCTCTAGCTATGAAAGTCCTAGATGGCATCTTCTTCCAATAGAAGGCTGTTTCGTCTACACTGCAAATCTGTTGTTTAGTGTAGCAGCCACCTTCATCAATTCTCTTAGCTAGATCTTCTGGATAACTTGCTGCAGCTTCTACCTCAGCACTTGCTGCTTCACCTTGCACTTTTATGTTATGGAGACAGCTTCTTTCCTTAAACCTCATGAACCAACCTCTGCTAGCTTCAAACTTTTCTTCTGCAGCCTCCTCACCTCTCTCAGCCTTCACAGAATTGAAGAGAGTTAGGGCCTTGCTCTGGATGAGGCTTTGGCTTAAGGGAGTGTTGTGGCTGGTTTGATCTTCTATCCAGACCACTAACAATTTCTCTATACTGGCAAGAAGGCTGTTTTGCTTTCTTACCATTCGTGTGTTCACTGGAGTAGCACTTTGACTTTCCTTCTAGAACTTTTCCTTTGCATTCACAACCTGGTGAACTGCTTGGCGCAAGAGGCCGACTTTTGGCCTGTCTTGGCTTTCAACATGCCTTCCTCACTAAGCTTCATCATTTCTAGCTTTTGATTTAAAGTGAGAAATGTGTGACTCTTCCTTTCCCTTGAACAGTTAGAGGCCATTGTAGAGTTATTAATTGGTCTAACTTCAATATTGTTGTGTCTCAGGGAATAGGGAGGCCCGAGGAGAGGGAGAGAGACAGGGAAATGGCCGGCTGGTGGAGCAGTCAGAACATACAGTATTTATCAATTCAGTTCACCATCTTATATGGGCACAGTTCGTGGCGCCCCAAAACAATTACAACAGTAACATCCAAGATCACTGATCACAGATCACCCTAACAGATATAGTAATAATGAAAAAGTTTGTGATATTGTGAGAATTACCAAAATGTGACACAGAGACACGAAGTGAGCACATGCTGTTGGAAAAATGGTGCCAATAGGCTTGCTTGATGCAGGGTTGCCGCAAACCTTCAATTTGTAAAAAAAACCACGGTATCTGCAAAGCGCAATAAAGTGAAGCGCAATAAAACGAGGTGTGCCTGTAGATATATTAGCTTCATTAATTTATTTTGAATGTAAACAAAGGGTAAAATCTGTGAGTTGCTGATAAGTAGAGTGAAACAAACCATGTTCTTTCTGTATCAGCTGAGTGCAGTGACTTGCATGGTCAGTGATTTCCCACCCAAAGCTCCAGGTATAGTTTTTGTGGCTGGCCAGCAGTGCCTGTTACTGTTCTCCAGCAAGGATATGTTTACCCCTTTCACGCTCAATTTTTCAGCTATTTTTGTCAAAAAGGTCTGCTCAGCTTTTCCCCTGTGTTCTGCAGGCCCACTTTTGAATGGAGAAATAGTCCAAAACTCTTATTGCCACTAAGTTTCAGAGCTTTGTCTGGTATGTGCATCAGAAGATTTACAGGAACAGCAATAGATTAATGGCTTCAAAGTAGTTCTCAGGCTGCTCCTAAATCACATGACACTCTAGTACTAGAGAAACCAAAGTCTACACTACCGTTACGGTCAAAACGGAGTAGAAAATGTGGAGGACTCTTTCACTGTCTTGAAGTCATTGTCTAATATTAGCCGTGCCAGCCATTGGCTGCATTTCAGTCACATCAGAGGAGGAGGTGGCTCCAGCCAGCAGAATAGGACCAAGGCTTTTAAATACCGTTGCCTGGAAAGTCTTATTAATGGCTTCATATAATATCGATGTGCAGTAATTCCTTCCAGCAGTATCTTTTTAAAAGCCTTTAGCAATCTGTCATCCTCTTCTCCCTTCCCCCAGTTATAAAGCCACGTTAGTCAGGAGGAATTGCACAGTCCTGGGAAGTTTCAGGCTGTGTGCGCTGATGCTGTCAGGAAAATGCTACTGTGCAGGAGCACAGGTGCAATTACAGTGACTGCTGCTTCTCATCCTCTGCTTGGGCCATCCTGGAGGGACAAGTGGAAAGAAATGGGGAGGTGGGAGAGATACTGTCAGGTGCATGGGAGCAGTACAGAAGAGAAAAGTGGAATACCCTGTTCCAGGAGACAAAGATCGCACTGTCTGTAAGTTTTACCTCAACTTTTAAAAATCTTTCTAATATTTTGAGAGAGAGAGAGAGGAAGATTTCAATACTGTTTATTTTATTCTGAGTTTAGCCACCTGTTAAGCTCATCTTAGCCTTTGCTGTCACTATGGTAGAAGTGTTTAATTTGTTTTTTTAAACCGAGAATTAATAACTTGTAGCTATTTTGGAAGTGGTTTAGGCTCGCATGGTGTTCTTGGCACATTAGCACCATCGGCTTTGAAAAAAACGTTTCAGTGTTTTAAGAAGAGCTCTTAAACCTCTTATTGTGTGCAGTGGCATTAAATACTACTTCTAATGTTGATCTGCTCAGTTAGCTCTGGTTGGAAACTAGAGCAGGGGTTTACAAGGTAGTAAATTTTATGAGAGTAAAGAAAGTTGGGTGTGGGAAGCCCCCACCTCTGATGGAGAAATCCTGCGTCATTTGCTTCATGATGCATCAGCAAAAATAATTTGGGTGTGGCTTTGGTTTGTGGCTGCTACTGTAATAGGGCTATGAAAGCTGACAGTGTTTTAATCTCGCTTGGGGTTACAAAGGTTTTTCTCATAATACACACAAAATGCCTCAAATGTTGAAGTGCAATATCTGTGCTTGCAAGGCTGCAATAGATTTAAATATTTCAGCAGATATCAGTCAAAAGTGAGCTCTTTTCTGAAACTAAGAAATTCTCTATTGTAACAGCCTTTCCATCATATAGCACTAGAGATTGTCCTGTACGTCTCGTTATCTTTTCCTTTTAATGTTTGTTTGTTTGTTTTAATCTATTTTAACTGTAGGCTAGGTTGGAGTTGCAAACAAGACATTTGGTCTTTGGTTTAGGTGCGGGGGTTTGGTTTTGTTCTGTTTTTCTTTTGTTAGTTTTGTTTTTTTGTTCTTTAACCAAATCAGTGCTGTGTGGCAACTGGCATTAAAAGTGAGCATTGGGCAAAGGATAAGGAACAAAACTAATTTCAGTGAGCTGTCCTTTAATCCTAAAATTAGGAAGGAAGGAAGGAAGGGTTTTCTTTCTTGATTTCCAGAAATGGAAGTTTATATAAACCTATACCATAGATGTTTAGTTATGACTGAATGGTTTTGCAGCATGACTAATGGTAGTGAATTAACATAGAAAGGTTGAGTGCCTTTTTGTTAGTCTCTGAGTCTCCAGAAAAACCTAATTATTTAAATTTTCAGAAAGTAAGTTCCTAATCAATACATCAGACTGTTTCAGAATACCTTATGCTGATGTTTTTCTTATTAATGAGATTTGCCTTGTCTAATCTGTAAGAAATGCACAAAAGAATAATAGTGTTTTATCTTTTAGTAGTCCTGGAGCTGTTTTCCATTTTCAACGCACAAATTTGACAAGCCGCATAATAAAAAATATACCTGGTTATATATATAATGCTTGTCTCTTGGGCTATCAAAAAAAGAAGGAATGCATGAAATTCAGGCAAGGACAATTAGGAATAAAAAAAGGCAGATCCTTTCTGTTTTCCCCAGCTAAGGAGCAGATTACTTAATGTTATCATGGCATTTGCAGGTGAAAACAGGTGAGCCTGAAAATGCTGATGAATGAAAGCATGAATCAAAACTAAGGAATTTTTCTCACAGTTGGAAGTGCGTGGGCAAGAATATGTGCATGTCTATGATCTTTTTGTGGGGAAAAAAAAGGCAGTTCAGAGTGAGAAATTTTTTGCTAAGGATGTAAGCTAGAAATTCAAAGCTATAATTCATGGGACATAAGACATATTACAAGATTTAATTATTGTTTTAAAAGCTTTGTAAGGATGAAAATGTTGTGCAAGTATTAAGTATAATACTTCTGTCTCTTGTATTGAAACATAAGCAGTACATTGGATAGCACATTTTTAATGTGATCATATTCTAATTGCGAAGTTACAAGATTAATAATTTTATTATATTTTAATACTGCAAATTTTGTGTGAATGCTCACATTTAGGAAATCTATGCTTCAACTTTTACAAAGCCCTTTACTGATTTTTCTAGTCATTGTCTACTTCAAATATGTCATGGGATAAATTTGCTATAGACTGTTGGAGAAATTCTCAGTGAGTTATACAGACCATACAGCTTTGCAAGTGACAGGCTTGTCAGTAACATTTAAGATCAGTCAGTATCTAGGACATTTAAATATATTTATATATACACATACACACACACACACATATATACACACACACACTGTATATATACACATACATATAAAAAATAAAGAGAGAGTGTGTGTACATAAGCTAATGCTTGCCATCAGTGATACTTCTAATAGCAGAGGAATGTAATCTTCAAGTTTTGTGAGTGAGCAAAATGTGAAGCTGAATGCCTGAATACTTCCTGAGAAACTCAAGGAAGATGCTCATCTATTTGAAGGAACATGTGATAATCATTTGAGTTAAATTTTAATTTATTACTGTTTTCTAACTAATAATCAGAAAACTGATTTCCAGTTCCCAGCAGTAATAAAATTTGCAAATCTACCCATAATGGAGACTCCATAAAAGTTAATCAAAAGGAATTTATGTAAAACCTAGTAGAGTGCCTATATTTTACCCTGATTACAAGATAACATGATAGGGAGCTAATAAAATCATTTAGCATAGCTAGGGGCTGAAGTTTCATTAACATTCAAAGAGACAGTGCATTTTAGAATATTTCTATACAGTGGAAAATGTACTAATTACAGTTAGCTGCCAGGTTTCGATGTTGCCAGAAGCCCAGTAACAGGGAAGGATTAAGCATTCTTATATCTATGTAGTGTTTCACTTAGTAAATACAGCACTCAGGGTTTCATCTAGTTCTCTCCATCTTTAGTGGATGGAGCCTCACACTTTCTCCCACTCTCTCTTCTTCTATTGCTGTGGGGGAAATAGTACCAATCTAAACAGCATTTGACCAGTTTTCTTGATCAGCTTTTAAAAAATGATCTCCTCATGGACCGTTTCCGTCTGTACCCTGCGCATTTGATGTGACCTCACACGGAATAAAAAGCTCTTTTTTTCTTTCTCCTGGGATGCAAACAGATTGCTTTGCACACTGAAGATTTGCTCTGCGATGGTTTTGGATCGATAACCAAGACCTAGGTCACGTTTCCATTCGGTTGGTTGGTGCTTGCTTGCACCCCTTGGTCAGGCCTCAGCAGCCATGCCCACCTTGGAGAATTTTAGCAGGAGGTGCCCACTGAGAATCTGAATGATGAGCCAGCAGCTGCTTGTGCTTTCTGCAGTGACCCAAAAGGAGAAATAATTTTATGTGATTTCCACAGCAGACAGCTGTTATTGTCACCAGCTTCTCTAGCATTATTTGGGTGGCAAGATGGTGTCTGCTTAGCCTTTCCGTTGTAATGGAGAAAGCAGAATACACAAGCCCCAAAAGCAGGGATGTGCACCCGGAGATCAGAGTGGACAAACTCCTGAGTATATTTGAGGTATTTTGCCAGCTGTCTGTGTTTATGTGTGTACCAATAAAGACAAGGCTAGTCATGTCAAATGATGGCTGGCCTTGCTTGTCACAAGTATGATCGAGATGACATTCATAACTGGAGACAGCAAAAAAGCAGGATTTCCAGGTTCCTGAGGTGAAAGAGGCTTAAAACTTCTTGTTTTGTTTTGTTTTCAGGGCAACACGAACTGTTTCTGAGGTTCCCATCACAGCTGCTCAGTGAAATTGATGTTTGAGTCCCATCCCTGCTAACTGTGACAGGGAAATACTAAAGTCCGTGGGGCGAGGGAGCTGGAGGAGCCCAGGGCTGCTGGATGGATGAGGGAGGCAGTTAAGTCCTGCAGCCAGGACCTGGGAGGGAGGTCCCAGCCCAGGGACAGGTTTGCAGAGAGCCTGGGTGCAGTTCCCTCAGAGTCCTGCCTGGCCTGAGCCTCAGAACTATGATTTTGAAGGAACCATTCCCTTCTCACCCACTGATTTGTCCGCATGTCTTTGTCTGAGCGGGGATTGTGCTGGCTGGTTCTGACTGAAACCTCAGTACAACCCTGAGTGCCCCTGGTATGGGCAGGTTCAAGCTGTTCCAGGTGTGCTGGCACTCCAACGGTTCTGCACCAAAACCATTCTGCAAAGACAAGATTATGCATATCCATCTGTATTCCAAGTTTTTTTGCTGAAGTTATTAAGGTAATTTGACATTGCCTTAAATAAAAGAAGTATTGTATTCTAGTCCATTATGTTTTCTTTTCCATGTTAATTAAGTAATCCTGGTCAAGTGGAATGTTCTTCTTGTAGAAAAACATACCAGTCCAGAACAGCATATTGTTTCGTGAGAGTTATATGCACTGGAAAAAGTACCTAACTATAGAGGAAGGGAACTTGGAAGAGGAAAAAAAAAAGATAGGATTGAGCTGTCACACTGGAAAAATTCCCACAAGGAAATGAGTCATTAACCTATCCTAGTGTTTTGCAAAATCATTTTCATTGTGGGTGAGGGGGATCATCTGTACCTGCACAGAGCTCTGAGTTGATATGAATGTTTGAGTTTCAGGTAATGAGTGGACGCTGAGTCTGTTTTGAGTAAGTCGACAGCACACAAAAGTATGCATTTGTTTGCTTTAAATAGGTACGAGTGATTAAAATAGCACTTTGGAGATGGGGTAAAAAAAAACACCCTACCAGTAAAGATTTAATTTGTTCAGCTAGAATCAACGATTGCTTCAAAGTTTTATTAGCTGGCAGGAAGTCATTTAAGATTTGGCCATGTTCTTATGCAATCATGGTAGCTATATCTTGTTTTTTGCAGCTTGCACCAGCAGCAGTTTCTGATAGTTAACATAACAGTTCCTAGTTGATGCACCAATGGTGATTGTTTCTGCAGACCTCTGCTTGTGAGGTCTAACTTCTACAACTGTGCACTTTTTACTGGAAAGGTTTTAGTTTTTACTTACAGTATTTTTGTTATCTCACTTGATGGTATGTTGCATTTCCCAAAATGTTGTGCTCTGTTCTTCCTATACAGTTCATTGGTGTTTGTATACTGTAATGTGGGTTATTGAAAAAGTTTTTTAGAGGTAAAAATGAATCCCTAACTACCTACACTATTTAAGACTGGTTGCTGAGAGGTTTTCTTAAAAGAGAAGTCTCCACAGGTCCCCTGAGCAGAACTAGAGACACCAAAAATATCCTTTCCATGGTGTTGCCATGTATGTGAATGTAAACAAATTAATAACGGTTAAGTAAATCTTAAATACCTGATATAGATGAAACAAGAAAATTTGAACGTTTAAATAGGTAAATATCTAAAAATGTAAAAACCCACTCCCTTGTGATCACAATTCCATGCTTTCTCTAATAAGTTTTAATAAAGGACTTTTCATAAAGTAGTAGCTTTGCCAACAGCTTAAAAAAGTAGTTTTTAAATAATTGTGATACTCTGTTGCCAGAAATGCTAACACCAACCTCAGAGACAGCAGTAGCCATTTCCTAATTTGTTTTTTCATTTCTGTAAAACACTGTAGGTACATAATCGGGTTACACTGAGGCTTTGTTTATTCAAATTTGAAAGTGCTCTAGTTTTGAGGTTTGTTTCAGTAGAAAAAGTACAAACTGTTCAGGTGTTTGTAAACTTTTAGAAACTGGTACCAAATACATAGTTTATTTATTGAATACATGTAAGTTATAAGCTAAAGAACCAGTTCCATCAGGTCACCTAGAGAAAATACTACTATAGGAAAAGTTAACTGGCGGCATGCTTATTTCCCATCATGTTGTCTTCTAAATTGGCTCGTTGCACCATGTTTTGTTATCGTCAGGAGGAAACTGAGGAGACATATTTAAAGCAAAAGTTTGGCTTCTTTGCTGTTACTGTGTTGTTTTCTTGCTATCGGATACTTCACTGGTGATTGTGTAGTTTGACTGTGGTTCTGCATGCTGTAGTCATAGTTGTGCTTTCTGGGGAATAGGGAATGTCCTTCACCTTTGTTTTTTTTCATTTTCTTTTTTAACTCTCTTTCAGAATTCCCCACTCTACCAGTATCTGCAGGATTTGGGACACACCGATTTTGAAGTATGTTCAGCTGTGTCACAGAAGGCAGAGCAATGTGCAGCAAAGGGAGGCCAACAGGAATGGACTGCTCATGCTGCCCAGAAAGTGAGCATTGTCCCACTGCCATGCATTTATCTTCTCAAAAGATAACTGCATCATTTCACAAACAGGAAAAATCAGAGAGGATAAAGATTAAAGTGTTACTATACAAAAAGTTAACAATAGCGGTTGCCATATCTTGTCTGTTAATGTATTTGGAAACATGGTCTGCCAGTATAGTCTGAAATATTTCTTTGCATTTATGTAAGCTCCAACAGCAAGAGGTTTTGATATTGAATTTGTAAGGGGTGGAAAATAATATTATTTACTGGATGCTGTCATCTTAGCATGGCATTCTGTGAAAAAAACCTGTAATTTTGTGGAACAAAATATTTATAGTTCCCAGCCCTTCTCAGGCATTCAGTTGCTAAATACCACTTACTTTGTGACAAAACATTTTAAGAAAGAGGATTTCTAGGAAGTATAAATAAATGACCCATCTGACTGAGATAGTAGAATGAGATAGTAGAACTGTGCTTAGGTTATGGAAATGTTATAACAGTAGCGGCTGATGAGCATCATCAACTGATTAGCTCAGACTATTTCTCTTTCTTTTTAAATATAGGCTTGTGGATTTTTCTTTTGATATTTTAGTATTAAAATTATGCTTGAGAATTAAGAGCCTGGAGTTTAAGAAATTCTAAAAAAAAAAAAAAAAGGAGTTCTTATAGCATTAGTTTGCCTATTTAACATGTACTTTGAACTACACATTTTTTGTTTTCCTTATTAAAAATAAATGGTAATTTACTGCTATTAACAGTGTATAGGCCGTGTGACTCACATGAGGAGCTGCAGTGTGGGCCAGGAAATTCTTCTTCTGAGCTAGCTGATGCAGGAATCTCTTTGCTGATCCTAAAAATGACAAATATATTGAAAATTCAGTAGTCAATCTGTCTTCTCCTTAGCACCTAGATGAAGCATGCAAAGAGCAGTTATTTTCTGCTTACCTCTTTCTCTTCCACAGTGGAGAGTTCTGTTTTCAGTGGACATGCTCCAGCTATGTGCTAAGCCAGGAAGGAAAAAGAGGCTTTCATGCAGACTTCTCTGTCCAGGCCACTGCAGGCTGTGGGGGGGGGGCCCAGAACCTCACAGGTAAGAACCTAAAACAAGCGTTCATGGATTGACTTGTTGCCTCTGAAAAATTATCATTTCTTTCTTCCCACCACCTGCTGCAGCTTCCATCTTTGTGCACCTTAGGTCATCTGATTCTTGCCCACTGTGGCTTTTAACCTTCTTCTAGAGCTCAGTTTTCCTTACGTTCATTCCTGCTTTATACCTCTTCTGCCACTTTCAAACCAGTGTTTCACCACCCCCTTCCTCTCATTTATAACCGCTGCTGCTTCCCTGCTCCTGTTCCACTACCTCCTGCTCTCCCAATTAGCTGGCAGCGAACTGTGGAAAGCATCCTATTTCTTCCCCAAATTAGGTGAAATGGTATGAATGGCCATTGAGTTCTCCAGCAGGAAGACTCTCTGGATGCGGTGGGTGGGGGATCATATGGCAAGTGGGGTGAGCTGACTGATGTCTACTTCTATTAGGATCTTTACTTAAATAGTGCCATCTTGATGTATACCCAATATACTTTGTCCTCAAGAGGTTTCAAGGAATTAGTCTTGGAATAGTCACAGGCTTTAGTGGCTAATAGTCACAATAGGCTTTATTTTGACCAAAAAAAATTCAGTTTTATGTGTGTCCCTCTTGCTCCTCCCTTGTTTTAAATCATACAGATTTTTTCTCAGGGATGTCTTGTCCTTGAAGACAATAGTCTGTTCTGGTATTCAAGGCAGTCTGTTCTATTCTGTGTAGGGTCTTAGGTGGGGCAGAATTTGGAAGTGTATGAATTGATGTGGAGAATATCAGTCTTATTTTTTTTCTCTGATCTGGGAGAAGAATGTGTGGTTCTTGAAATTTTTTTAGTAGTATGGTATACATACAAGGACTGATGTACACAGTCTTTGAAGTGGAAATTTAGAAGTTGTTGTATGAGTCTTATTCATCCAGCAGTATTCTGAGAAGTGTTAGTATGTCACATTTTCATATAGTGCTGTCCATTTTAGCCACTCTCTGTTTAGACTATATGAGCTTCCTCACACATTCATTACCACATTTGAAAAGACAGGGTAATAAAATGTGAAATGTTTTGTGGTGGTCTTTGGTCCTGTTGGAGTATTTCTGCATGGATAGATCAGTCATAGTTTGTTTGTGCTCATCTGATGGGGCAGGTGCATTGGGCACTTTGCTTCACAGCCCTGACCCACAATTGCTGAAACTTACAGTCCCGTGGAAGTGTAACATATCTCCATCCTTGCCTTCATGCCCTGATTTCCTCTCAAAGCTGACCATGTAGATAAGATACAGACAGGGTGCATGTAAATTGAGCAGGCCTGTGACTATCACTAAGTGAATATCACCCATGGAATAGACAGAATCTGTGGTGCTGCTGTTTAAAAAATAACCACACTGTAATAAGAATTCCTGAATTTTATAATGGTATGTTCTGTATTCAGCCCTGCTCTTGCAGAATTACAATTTTTCAAAAAGTTCAGCAGTCATGTAGAAAGAATATCCCAGGAGCTTCATACAGAACTCCAGTCTCATATGCTGCAGGGTTTGTGAGGCCAAGAAACAGATTAACTCTGGGAGGAAAAGACGTGATTCTTGCAGGGTTTCTATGCTTCATCAGCTGGTTTCTCTCATGTAAGATTTTTTTTTTTAATTTAGTACATAAATTGATTTCTAGTTACTGTTGATGCGAGTAGCTGTTACATTAGTAGTAATAACTGCTGGCTTCTGTTGGGGTCACGAGGCAAGGCCGAATGTAATTTAGGATTTATTATACTTTAAGTTCAAATAACTTGAAAAGGATTTATGAAAATATTAGGTCCACTACCTTTACTTAACAGAATTGTCAAATGGCGCTCACCACAACCCTCAAGAAACCAGCTGAAATTATATTTCCCCGTTCAAGCTATTGGCAGGTTTGTGATACATTTGCATTGAAGATACCTATTTTGGCTTAGTGCAGGGAGACTTTAATTAAACCACTGTTAATTGAAAAGCAAGGTGACGTATTTGATTGGCTGATTGTCTCTTCATTATTGTGAAGAAATGCATGGACTTTAGCTTTTTAGCCCTATTGCTTTATTTTGCATATTCACTTTTGTGGAAGTCAGTAAAACAGTATGATGCTGTGTAACATGTATATAATTTCCATGGAATTTAATACAAAAGTGCTATGGACTTAAGAACCTTAAAAGAATTAAGATATACTGCTTTTAAAAGCCTCAAGTACTTTTTTCCCTCCCTTCCCCTCAAGCATTTTACTCTTAATTTCATTGTGTTGGGAGCAAGTCCTCTGGTTTTGTGTCAGCTGTACAAGTAATTCATCCTGATTTTCCATGTAACTTGAAGGCAGAGGGTGTGTGAAAATGGGTTGTCCATTTCTTACAAATAGTAGGATGACATTCATGCTGTCTCACCTCAGTCTAGACAAGAATACGTAGGAAAAAAGGAAACCTCTGTGTAATTTGGAGCTGAAAAATGTCATAGATTCTTCCATCTTTGTTCTAGTATTAGTTTGGGAACATTAAAACTTTTCTTTTGTGTTCTAATGTCAGAAAGTCTGGTTTTGTCCTTTGATTTCTGTTTCTGTGTCCCATTTTGGTAGAGTGCCTCAAAAGGAAAGGAAATGAGGGAGAGGCAGCTGGCCATACCTTTGTAGTAGATTGGATTAAGGAGAATCTGAGGCTCTGTTGCAACTTCTGTATGACGTAGAGGCAAGACATTTAATTTCCCATCCAATCATTTCCTCATTTTTAATTGAGACCATTATCACTTCCCTTCTCTCACCCTTTGCTGGCCTAATCTACAGAAATTATAAAATGTCTGGGAGACAGATGGTTTCTGAGTTCTGAGTATGTACCTACCCACATGTCTAATATAATATGATGTTGGCTGAGGTTTAGTGTAATGCAAATAACATAATCACAAGGAGTAGAAGAATATTCCATGCTGAGTCATGCCTAGTATGTATGTATTATTTTCTTTATGTTCTGAAGAGTAAATTTACAAATGCCTTAAACACTTAAGATATTTTACTGTTAAATGCAATTAAGACCAGCAGCAGATACAATGGAAGTTTTGGCTTTCTCAGCTTATCATGGTCCATTTACCACTCCAAATTTTCTACGAGATCCCAAACACTGGCATCCAAAATGATATTCTTTTCTTCAGAAGGCGATTAGCTCTCTAGTGAGAGTATTCTATTCATTTTTTTTTCCTCCTACTGTGTGTCTGTCCTGCTGGATGCAGGAATCTTTCTGACTGGAAAAAGAGACAAATGTGTTCCTAAAGAGATAAGGGTTCCCCTCCCCCCCCCCCAGGCTGTCAGCTGACTGGTAGTAGAAAACTCATATTAGAAAATGTGTAGTATTCCTGTGTCTCTTAAAAAGAGCTGCAATTGTTTTCTCCTCTTGTATTCAATCAAGGAGGAACTCTGTTCAGATATAATCTTGTGAGATGTAGTAAGACTTTGGCAAGGCAAGGATCTTGTTTGGACTTCAAGGACTGGGAAAACAATTCTGGATCCTAGTGACTGATACAAACTTTGCTGCTGTGTCCTGCTATCCTGCCAAGCAGAGTGTATGGTTCAGGTTTAGTGAAAGATACAGGCATATACTGAGCTTCAAGCACACCTTTAGCAGGGTTTTTTTGTAATCAGAGCATGCTCTTAATGGACATTGAGATGAAAAACTGTAAAAGTGCTTCAAGATTGTGTTCTGAAGGCTGATGAAATGCCACCCTTCTTTCTGAGGCAGTATAGAGCTATGATCGAGCGTGGTAATTATAGGTACAGTGTTCATGGCTCTACCAATTTTTGGAGAATGTTGCAGCTTAACTTCTGATCTTACGATCACTTGATGTTCAGAAGCACTGTTTGCAAGAGTTCCTAGGCCTGTTTTCTGGAATTAAAACCTAATTGAGTAATTCTGCTTGATCGTTAAGGCGTTTATTTCTTTCCATTTACATTTTTCCTTTTTTCACTCATTTTCCTACACTGCTGTGCATATCTGAAAGTTTTGATTGATTATAGTGTCGCACCTTATCCCACCTTAGATGTGATAATATTTAATCACTAGATCAGGGCTGGTGCTGCAGGCAGCTACTGAGGGTTGCTGTTGGGGTTATCCCTCAGTAGTTGTGCGGGTGACCTGGTGTGGAGAGGCAGAGGGACCATTTCTTTGCCTTCGTCTAGGGCTCCCACCCACTTAATGCTGGGAGCTATTTAATATTGTCTTGTTTCTGAAGTGCACAGAGTTGAAAGGTGCCATGCACATGATGATATTTTAGATATCTGCTAGTTTGCCATTTCAAGTTCATCCTGTACAAAAGAGAAATGTTCATAAGTATTTTATTTTAGATTCAAATGAATATACTTAAAATGTGCAGGTCCTGAGCTATAGGCACTTATGCTATTTTTTTTTTAAATATTAGGAGGTGTATGCCTTTATTATTCAGTTTACAGAGAGCTTATTTGCCTGACCTGTGTTCTAAAGTCGTAAAATGAATACTCCAGAAGCATCAGCAACATGACCTGACTTGTGCAGTGATGAAAGTTGTTTTACTTGTCAGTAACACTCCCAATGGGAACACAGGCTGTGAGACACTCTTCCAAGTAGCTGAATAATTCAATGTGTTACTGCACTCTACTGGGTCACAGCCCAAGACAGTGGGTTGTCTTGCTTTGTTGCTTTGTGTTTTCAAGCTCTGGCATGCCTGTTGAGTGTTTATGCAAGCTCAGATTTTTATTTTTAAACCAAAACGTGAAATATAAACCAAAAGATTACTTGCATAGCACATTAATCTGTCTGTCTGTTTTTGGTTTTTTTTTCAGTAGTTCCAATGGGCTTATTTAATTAGCTGGTAGCAGTTTAAAACCATGTGTGGTATAGATTTAAATGCTTGTGAGAAAAACCTAAGAACTTCAGATGGCTAAGCAATTGAAAATGTTAGGCTCCATTTCTGAAATCCACTTCCAAAATACTAGGAAAAGTACTTCTGAATGAAGTGTCCGTTTGTCACTCAAATGTAGGGCACGGACCTTTGTTTATTTCATATCAATTTTTCTACAAATTGTAATGGGAACATTTTGTTTTATTTTGCACCACTTTACAGGAAACTCTGCCTTGGAAGATAATCTAGTGCTGCAGTTTGTGATGCTCTTTTCTTCCTCTTCAGACTTACACCAGTGCCTCTGAGCAACATCAAAATCTTTGTTCACACAATGGGGGAGAATCCTGCTTTTAGCAGCACTCCGTCTTCTTCCTATCCTTACTAATAGTAATGATAGAAATTAGTACTTGAACAAGCCTTCTAGTTTAGTGATACCTTGTCCAGGACTTCTCTTGAAAGTATGTTCTCTAACACATTTCAAATCCTCCCTTGGGTTTATTCCACAGTCTAAGAAGTGTTGATTGCTGGGATAGCTCCTCTTAATAAGCTGTGATGATAGCTGCATGTCCAGAAGAACTATCATTATGAAACCTGTAGTATTGGTTTGTCTCTCCACTAACCTAAAAATACTTCCTTTTGGCATAGGTGTGTAATTCTAACTGTACATAGAAAGATGAGGCACATGCAAAGAAAAACTTGAGTTAGATTACCTAAACGGGTTATTTCAAAAATTGTTCTGCGAAGCAAAAAAGCTTTAGGATGCCAGTTTCTCATGTTATTCAAAGCCATTCTGCCCTGGCTTGCTGCATCAAACTTCTGTCATACTGCTGTCCAAAGGGACGTCAAACAGGTGGTTTGGACTGTTCTACCTCCAGTCCCTGCTGTGACACTAATCACAGGGCTAAGCACAGAGCTCAATAATTCTGATGCTCGGTCTCGTTCTTCTATATCCAAGCTCATAGCTGGAGCCCTGATGAAGAACTCTATATTGTTCTTCCCACACAGCTGCCCTGGAAGCATTTCTGTAGCTTATATTGGAAAAGGTTTGTACCTGGCATTGCAGAGTTCAAAACCTTGTTGTCACTTCCTCTGGGGAAGAGTGACTCTACAGCTATATGTGGTAGCTTTCATTTTTAATACTTCTCTTTCTTAAAAAAAGAGAAAAAAGGAAGAAGTTTATTTAATGCAGACACCCTTATAAGTTAAATTATTGTAATCTGTTTTTTGAAACAATATGCCAGAAAACCTAAGTGTTGCGCAATTCAGTTGTTTGGTATGCATTTCAATCAGTTGTATTGCCTGTGGGCAGTTTGAAGATTAAGAGATAGGGCCTCAGAATTCATGAAATACATGTAAGTAAATATTCTGAAAAATACTTCCTGTTAGCTCGGTCTGAGAAAAGTAGATATACAGTGTGTGTCAAAATTTTTGGGTTTTATCACTAAATGGCTGCAGTGTGAAGCAACATCATGCATGCATTTAATTATCATCTTTCATGCATTGTATTTTAGGAAGGTACTTGAGTAAAATGTGTGATTACAGAGAGAGTCCCTCTTAATTAGTAATTTTCAAAGTTACGTGTACAGCTCAAATGAAAGTCTGGTTTTAGGTTACATTAGAAACAGCATGGAGAGGAAAGTACCTCATAGCAAATGCTTATGTGACAGGGTGTTTTGGGGGCAATTTCTGTTCTTGTGATCACTCTTCCCTGCCTCTGTTGGCTAGTCCTCCAGAGTCTTACCTCAAGCTGTGGCAGTCTTAAAGGGAGAGATGGTTCCTCACCTGGTCTTTTGCTTCTCTTTGGTCTCTGTCAGCCATTTAACTTCACTGCTTTTTTTATCCTCAAGGCAAGAAAGAATCTTTCATGTTTGTACAGCAGTTGCCAACCTGAGATCAGACTAATCCTAACTGTATTTAACTGTGCAGCTTAACAGTCGATTACACTTTGAATAGGTGGGGTTAATGAAAGTTTTATTTCACATTGTCATGTACAGGCAAATTGACCGGAAGCAGATGTTGCCTTAGCATACTCTGAAGTTAGGCCAGATAGAGTAAGTGAAACTTCCTTACAGGTACTTGTGTCTTTGAGTTAACAAGAGAAGCAAATGAATAAATAAAGGAATTGTTTAGTTTTTATTTATTTATTTTCTTTCTTTTTTAATCAGAGTAATTTTTGTTCCCTTCAGCAAGGCATCCTGTCAAAACTAGCTGAGTTCTTTAGAAGTTGGTTTCCTTTTCCACAGTATAAGAAAAACGATGACATACTTCACCGACTGGTAAGTGTTTTGTTTTTTTTTTAAATTTCCTTTTCTAATCCACAAACCTTCCTCTCCTCTGTACCTCATCCTCAGAGCACTTCCTTGGTCCATATTTGCTGGTTTGGGTTCTAAGAGGTTTACTTATTTTTCAGATAACATAATTGACTTGGTTTTCAGAGGTACTGTAGATTTTGGAAAACTGTGCCAGGCAAATTGGTCACAGAAAAAGGGAAAAATATCAGTAGCCAGCTTAAAGATGTTCAAAATGTGGAAGAGATTGTGAGAAATTAAAGAAATTCTTGAAAGCTGAAAAGAGTTAATATGCACTGTAACCACACCATGCAGTGGAAGGCAGTGCAGAGACCCTGAGCCATTAAGGCCATATGTTGCAGTCCTTCCAGTACCTTGCAGACACAGCTCAAGACAGAAGGCTCTAGAGCTTCATCTGAATATTGCTTCACCATCTATTTCAGCTTGTTAGCTCAGGCAGAGCGCCGTGCTTTTGTAGCTGTTCTACCCCATAACCCAACCTGGCATATGTGTTTCTGCATGGCTCTCCACAGTGCTTTTGCATTTGGGAAAAGCATTAGTGAAAACCCAACTAAGACATCTCCATTATAATGCTTCAGAACAGTTATGCATT
Source organism: Apteryx rowi (assembly GCF_003343035.1). NCBI lineage: Eukaryota > Metazoa > Chordata > Aves > Apterygiformes > Apterygidae > Apteryx > Apteryx rowi. Next base: position 681,535 of record NW_020448719.1, read on the forward strand.
AACAGCAGATAATGTCATTGCGATTTGGCTATCGGGAGAGGCAAGAACAGTTCTCTGTATTACCTATCCACACTCTCACAGCAGTTCAGAACTAGATTTGGATGTCCACCTGCTTTGCCAGAAGTTTTGTTCTCCTACTCCTAGAACCTACAGGAACCTTTAGGGCTCAAGTCTGTCTATGTGGGGTAGACCCAAAGGGTGATAGTTCTACCCCAGGTAGTTAAAAATAGTTTTATGCTGCCTTTATGCCTGTTCTCTACAGACCCACTTTCTAGCCAATTCAGACTCTAGCCTAGGCTAGTCTGAGTTCTCCTAAACTTGCACCCAACTGCTTCTGGTTCCTAGTCTTGTTTGCAATAGTTACAGTGTAAAAGCATGCAGGTACACCTTTATCTTAGACTATGTCAGATTGTACATAGATGGTCCAATTCCAAATCAGGATGCTCTTTCACTGAAGGATTTCCCTGTGGGCCTCAAGCTTTGTGAGTCTTTGCAAAATTTGATACATGGTGCACATACATAAATGCAGAGAAACTAGAGTCCGTATTTGCTTCTCTTGGAGACAGCATCTGGCTAGCCCAGATATACAAAGCAGGGACAAAACATGTTTTGTGTATCATTTTCATTTAGATATGTCATGTTAGTCAGAGTGTCCAAGAATCTAAAGAGCTAGAAGTTTGGCCTTTTTCTACTGTAATATAGGAATGATGTGTTCCAGTGTAGCTTCAAAAAAAAAAAAAAAAGTCGAACAACATGAGACATTAGGGGTTTCCATTTCTCCAAGAGATCTGCCAAGTCTAATTGCTAATCCTTCACCCTTATCTTAAGAGGACAAAATCTCCTCTGAATCTCCTCAGTACTGAACTTTGGTTGTCTTTTTTTCTTGCTCCCTCTTCCCCTTTTAACCAAAGGTATCATCTTCTCAGCTTTTTTAGCCTTACTTTCTTGAGAGGATGAGACAAACAAAGAGTATGGAAAACATGTTTCTCCTGCTACACGCTACAGTAGTGTACTGAAGTGACACAGGATATGTTGGAGGAGGGCTGAGTTTCCTCTTGAACACAGTTCTGAAACAAATCTTTTTCAGTAAATATGGAATGCAAGTTATCTAGAGTGACATGAATGTATGGAATTAGATTTTGGACTAGCTAGCTTACTCTTTTATAAGTAATCTTATTCTGTCAATGACAGAACTAAAAGGATTTTGTACTGTGAAATTTCAAACTTCTGTTAACAGCTTCTATCAGAGGGAGCCATTTTATAGAAACATTCTCCTTTCCCTCCCATAACCTAGCTAGACACAAAGATGCACATGTTCAGTGTTTGTTGGGTTTTGTGTTGCGATATTCTTAACTTGAAGTGATTTCTAATTACAGTTTGGCGCAGTATGCAAATTAAAATTTCAGAGGGCTTCTCTAATATGTTTGTGTTCAGGAGCTGTGTATTTGTCTTGAAAAGCTGTAGCTATAGGGAAAAAATAGCAAATGCCTATGACGACATCGAATCCATGAGTAACTCCCTGAAGTTTGTCTTGAGTTTGCAAGTGTGAGGTCTCCAGGGTCCCATGGTATTTCATGTTTGGAATCAAGTTCCCTTGGGAAAGGTCACAGAATCGTGCAGGAGAGAACTTCACTGCCTTGTGGGGAACTTGAGTCCGGCTTATTGACCCCACTGTTATTGAATAGTCTGCAGCTGACTTTTTGTTGACTAATTTGTAATATCTCTCTTTCCCTCTTTTTTTTTTTTTTTTAGTTTGCTAATGACAAATGCTAAAAAGAAAACATGATTGTAGTTTTATTACAGATCTTCTAATAGATACAGTACCTCTCTGATGCCTGTGCAGATAGCTTGGCATAATTTGTAGCATGTTTCCAGATGCTGATGTTATCTAGGTCAGATCACAGGGTCCGTGCGATGCACCTTGCAAGACTGGACTGGTAGGCAGTACAGCAGTTTTTAAAGTTAAGCTTGTTTAGAAAAAAATGAGGTAGCTGGTTGTGGTATAACTGAAATACCCCTGGAATCTTCTGCAAGAGACAGTTGTCAGTGAAGCATAGAAGGTCTGGGTGTTTTCTTTGCTCTAATAACTTAATTTTAAGAACGTGCATATTCTCTACCAATGCCTGTTTTTCTCTTGTCCATTTGTGTTAAGGATGTTGGATTTCGATTTGACACGCTCCGTACCATCCTGCAGCAGGAAGTTCTGCTGCAGGAGGATGTGGAACTGATTGAGTTGCTTGACCCCAGTATCCTGTCTGCAGGGCAGTGCAAGCAACAGGAAAATGGACAGCTTCCAACACTACGCTCCCTAGCAACTCCTAATATTTGGTATTGTACATAAAATGCGTATGACTATATTCACTGAGAAGCAAGAAAAATTATTGTGTTCTTGGTATAAAATGCAACAAGAAAGTAACTGGGTTTTTTTTGTCTAAAGTCTCTGAGTCTTGATTTCATTTTAGTCCATTAGTCCTAAATTTTGGAGAAATATGTTTTTTTTCCTTGGACATTGTATTGAAAGAGTAGGTTTTAATCTGAGGTAGCTACATGAGCATAAATAGATACTTACAAACCCTATTACATGCTGTCTGGAAAAAGTAACATGGCTGATTTAATTTCAGAAGCTATACAGTGGTGATTTGGAAGTGGATATTCCATTGCTGAGTTGAAAAGTGCCTGACTGAATTTGTACTAAATTAGTTAACATTGTTTAATAATTTGCTAAGTGATCTTCTTTTAGTTCTCTGAGTAAATGGCGGTCTCAGTTTAATCCCCTCCTGGGTAGTGATTGTCTTCCACACTCCATTTTAATGTATTTGTGTGATGTTAGTGACAAGTGTGTGTGTGATCTGAGTACCTACATATCCTACACACACACACTCTCATACATACTCTAATAGTATATGATGTAGTATAATAGTATATATAGTAGCATAAAAGGGGTTTACCATCTGTGCTTTTGTTGCAAGATTTATCTACGGATCTCCTAACAGTTAATCACACCTATGTCTGAATTATTGTCTCAGGATTGGAACACTAGAATAGAAAGGTTGGTAGGAAATGTAAATATTGGTACAGAAGAGTTTAACTGATGCAATGTGAAAAAGAGAAGAGATTTTGCTTTTCTTGCTCTGGAATACAGGAGGAGGTCTGAAGGTATAAAAATAAAGGAAGTTATTTTGGGAAGCAGCCATTTTTGATTTGATTCTGAGTAATGGGGAGAAACCTGTCCTGTTATTTGCCTGTCCATTTAACTAAGAAACTGCCACCTATCTCAAATCACTCTTTTTAAAATACTTTATTTATATAACTAAGAGACTGCTAAAATAATCAAATGGACTTTGCTAAGGTAGCACTAACAACCTAGCACCTTTAATAAAGAAGAAGAGAGGCAGAATTTTCAGGTATCAGTCTTGCTGTCTCTGTGTCCTCTTAATGTCACTGAGCAGAGCTTATTAGACTTTTTTCTTCTCTGCACAGGAATTTGTATGAAAGCAATTGCATAGGAATATGAGGACTAGTGTTCATAATACTATGTGAAGAAGAAGAGTAAATAACAGTGGTTCAAATATTTAAATATTCAGCCTCTTCTTTGCTGTGGCCTTTATAAGACATGTTAATTGTGAATGGGGCAATTAATTTTCACAGGTATAAAATACCAGAACAGACTAAACATTTAAATAAGACACATTTAAGTTAGCAGAGGCTAGTGAAATTCACCCTAAAATGCTGAAGGATTTTGCTGCACCACTGTCTAAACAACTGCTTCCTGTATTTGAGAAGTAAGAAGGGTGATGGGTGGTCTGACGGAGTGACTTGCTCAGGAACAGGCAGGAATCAATAGGTGTGATATCTCCTAACACAGTCCGGTGCTAGGTAAATAGATGGAATTATTATAAAGCCAAAACAGGTTAAAAATGATTTAAGATATAAAGTGTCATTATTGATGCTTACTGTCAAATAGGAGAGCATTTCAATCAGATTTCTTCAGTGGTTTGGTTTGTCCTGGTCCTAGCACTATTCATTGTTTTATTAACTGCTTGGGTAGCAAAGTACGCTTACAAAATTTGTGAATATCACTCAGTTTACCGATGACACCAAGTTTGCAAGTCTTTTAGCAGACAGGGTAGGAGTTCGGAAGGATCATGACAAACTGGAGAGCTATCTTGAAATCGATAGGAAAGTCAATGAAGGCAAGCGTGTAGTGCTGTACTTCAGAAGGAAGAATTAAATTAACAAACACAAAGTGGGGAATAATTGGGTAGACAGTACTACTTCAGAAAAGGATCTGCCCATTATAGTAGAGTATAAATTGATTAAGTCAGGAAATTATTCCGAAAATGGCAGATCTCATCCTGGAATCCTTGTTATATGCAAAACACAGCATTATACTATTCTGTCTGCTTCCCTAAGTCTTGTGCCAGACTAGAGCAACTGTTTTTGGATGCCACACACTGAGAGGCTTGGGTAGTTTACAGAGAGGCCAAGCAGAGCAACAAGAATAAGGCATTTAGAAATTGTAGTCTTTTGGGAAAGTTTGAGGGAGCTAGGATTGTTCAACCAAAAGGCTAAGGAAGGGACAGAACTGTCTTATGATGTGCAGAAGGTAATTAATAAGAGGGTGGTGATCCGTCATTGTCCGTGCTGTGGCGAAAAGGAAGGATATGAGGAAAAATAATTGGCTTAATTTGCCAATGATTTACGTTGGAGTTGGGGGAAATCTTCTGCACAGTAAGGACAGTTAAGCACTGGAATAGCTAACTAAGTGGGATATGGAATCTTCATTTTCTTCTTCAGTTTGTCAGTGATGGTCTAGATTAACTGGAATCTGTCTCAAAGCTGAAAATAGACCAACTGATCTGTTAAATCCCTTCCGGTCCTTTATTTTTATGATTTTTTTCAAATGTACCAAGGAAGTTATAGAAAGATATGAATGCCATACAAATGAACAGTTCTCTCTTGCCTAGAGAAGATCTTGTTTATAGCATTTTTCTCCTAAGACTCTGTCTGTCCTTCTTAAAGTTAATTCCATCTCTGGAATGTTTTAACCCTGGACCTTTACTGAAACCTATGAGTAGCAGTGAAGAGTTAACTCTTGTAAAGCTTATCGAAATATGACTACAAAACTGTCCACAAACTAGAAGCCTAGCAGTCATATTTTGATTTGGAAATGGGGAAATATTCCTTGTGAATATTTTCAAGACCAAATATATAGGATACACGGCTTTAAGGGGTGAAAAAAATGAAGATTTTTCTATAAAAAAATGCTAAAAAATGCTCCTTGAAGCCCATATCCCATCCATTTTTGCAAAGACTGTAATAATTATAATTTTACAAAATTGCAGTTATAATACTACAAAATTGCAGTTATAATACTATATATAAAACACAGTTTATTTTCTAGCAGTTACCTATTTTTGTTGAATCTTTCTAAATGAAAATAACAGTTTTATGAAGTTTTAAAAATGCCCTTGAGAAATAGTTGATATGCTATACCAATGACTCTTGTTCTTTCAGGATTTTTAAAAGCCGGCAAATTATTTAAAATTATTCTTGAAGCTGTCTTTCTTAAAAAGTGTTTAAAAACTAGTGATATACTGGTGTCCAAATTAAATGAGTCAGAATCTGGAAAAAATAAATCTGTCATTACTTGAGGATTTCATTACCCAGAAGAAACATGCCCTTTGCTACTGTCCTCTTGAACCTGGAAATACAGATATTCCAGTTTCTATCCACCCTTACTTAAAATGCTGAGTAGTCGCTTCTTTTTTTTTTTAAAGTCATGTGTGTAAGAGAAACTGACCTGTCAAAATGGTACATCATTCTTTCACTTGTGTCATTCAAAAAAAAAAAAACCCCAAAACCGTAATATAATTTGTACTGACCAATAATATCATGCATCTGTACATCTAAATCTGCCACGCAGGAGTTGTTTTTGGTATTTACAGCTACCTTCAGAACCTGCATAAAAGCCCCATAATAAAATCTCAAATGTTGTAATCCAGTACTTGATGATTTTCCCACTTGTTTAACCTCAGGAATCTGCAGATGATGCTCCTTTCTCTGTTTGCAGGGATGTCTCGCTGTCGCTTGCCTTTGTAAGTGCACTGCTTATGCTTCCTTCATGGTGGAAGGAATCATCTTGGCCACTGTGGGGACTAGTTCTGCTCGTCTATGCCGTCTTACGAGTGTGGGGCACATGGAGGACAGCCAAGTTGCAAATGTCCCTGCGAAAATACTGCCTTCAGCTGGAAGAAACAGTGGCAAATAGCCGAGCTTTTACTAATCTTGTGAGAAAAGCTCTGCGACTCATTCAAGAGACTGAAGTAATTTCCAGAGGATTTACCCTGTGAGTCTATATTTCACTTTATTTAATACACAGATCCATTCAAACCAGATGTCTTCTAAAATAGTCCCATTACACTGTTTCCCTAGTGAGTAGAATTACTGAGAAACATAATACTTAAAGTTTTTCACTTACGTAGAACAGTGTAATTACCATAGTTATGTTTGTCAGCATAGAAATATGAATCGTAACAACTAGGTGTTAATTCTCCTTCAGGATGCAGAGTTTTAAGTCTCCCCAAATTCTTTGAACTGGGCAACTAAGCCTTTTCAAAATCTTCTCCAATGCTGTCAGTGAAATAAATGAGTGAAATGGACTCTGAACCAGTTTAGTTAACCATTTTCAGGAGCTGGGTTTTTTAGTATCTTATGTTACCAAATCGGTGTAACTGACCTGTAAGTAATAATTCTTATTTTAGTATACAAGATGAAAACCATTTTTATTTAACAAATAAGAGTCTGAAGTAATGAGAACACAGTAATCAGAAGAGACCATCAACGGTCATTTCCCCCCTTAAAAAAGTTTCAAACGCTTATTTTTCTTGCGTACAATTGTTGAGATGTTTAGAACCTTAAATTGTTTGCTGCTGAATTTGCCTCTGTGCACTTAAAGGATAGGAGAGTTTTCCTAGTTACTTGGCTCTTGCAGCTAATTGGCTACTGTTTGCTTATTTGCTGTGTAAAAGGACACCAGGACGTGCTCAGTGTGTGCACTGATCTTCAAGGCAACAGGCCCACTTGTGTGCATTCTCACTGCCAGGTGTCCCTTTCCCTTGAAACAAGCTATTGCTAGAAAAATACCTGAGCCTGTTAGACTTAAGGTTAAAGGAGGTGAGAAATGCCAGTAACTAAAATCCAGTTGGCTTCTTTCTGAAAACAGTAACAATTCCCCTGTGTGCACCAAGAGGTTGTTCGTTCATGCCAGATCAACTCTTCTGCTCTCAAGCACATGTTGTTACATGCAAGCTGGAAACTGTAGACTTCACATTTTGAATTAATTTTCTAGCTCGAGATACCTTCATTACACTTCGCTGAAGAAATGTGTTATTCTCCCTTTGGAATGTGTAAGCATGTCTTAGGACTGCCTAGCTATGTTTTTTTTGCTGAGGAAGCATATAGTTAAGCAATAGTCATTCTTATCTTTGCAAACAGATTCTTAAAAGAAATTATTGTTAGGGCTTGTCCAAATTACAGATGAGAAAAATATTTGGATTTTTTCCTAAGTTTAAGCAAATGAACTTGTGGTCAATGTCTAAATGGCTAGTTCCTTGTTCTTTTACAGCATATCTTAGATAACAGATTAACAAAAACCAGACTGTCTATAAGCTGATGCTTGATCTAATAGTCCCTTTATTTAAAACTCTGGCAAGCTTTTCAAGAGATTTGGGAGTCTGGATGGAGTGGGAGAAGTCTGACTGTGCCAGCCTCCTCTTTGGAATAATTGTCCAGTATGAAGAATTCGGTGCCCTACAGGTTTTGATCTGGTTTAGTCTGGGGGAAGTTCTAACTCCAGTGTGCCCTTCTCTGCATCCATATATGTAAGAGATGCTGCTACGCAGGGCATGCAATTCTTTGTGTGAGATAACACTTCATGTATGATCCAAAAAGGTAGCTGTTTCTTCTTTCCTTCCAGTTTTTTGCTACAGTAAACCTCAGCAGAACAAAGTTTAGTATGTTCTCCAGCAGTAACCTTGTCAAAGTCTTAATGTTTATTCAGAGTGTGTCATGTGGCATTGGAAATGGTGGCACCTGAAAAGTTAATGAGTATCATCTTGTACCATTTTTCACCCTTGAAGGAATTTTGTGGGGGTTTTCAACCAGGTAGCAGAGTACCCTGCTTGTTGATATGTATGCTGCTGTTTTAGTATGCTGTTAGCTCTGCATGGTCTGGACTCTGCATAAACCGTGTGATGAATGGAAAGATACCTGAGCTGGCATCTAAATATACTGAGTCCAGAAATAGATTAGTTGTACTTATACTAAACTCTTTTTATCAAAAGCCCAGGTAAGCTTTGGTCCAAAGCTCTCTGCCTGCATCCCACAGCAGTTTCTTCTCTCCACTGCACCATCCAGTGCTGCGTTCTCATAGCCTGACTTATATATGCTTTAAAAGATCTATGGCTTTGCTTTATTCTATCCTCTTTGTCCCTGGTTATTTGATATTTCACTGTTTCTATAAATGTTGAATTATTCTCCACAAGATTTTGGTCAGGTCTCCATTGTTTAACCCATTAGAGCATCATTTTGCCTTCATCTCTTCCCCTCCCACCCCAAAAACCACAGCAGCCACTTAGAAAGGAAACGAAGAACCCTTTCTGGCCTCCTTTACATTAGTTGCTGTCAAAGGCAACTGACTGTCCTGATGTCAGATTGGCCTTCAGAACTGTTTAACGCTGCTGTTGTCGTTCAGGGCATGTCTGTGTGGTACAAGCTGTGCCACGCAAAGATGCCTGAGCTTTCACCAGGAGAGTTTGGATTACAAAAATTGTGTAGCCAAGGCAGGAGAGCGCTCTGCTCAGGCAGAATGGCACTATTTCTGGCTCTGTTGCAATTAAACAAGTGAATCCCTATCACAGGTTGCCGCCTGGAATTTCCGCTGGCTAATGAACGTATCTCCCTCGTCTTGCACATGACGAAAGGAAAACTGTACAGATATGTAATAAGAGGCTGCAGTAATAAGCAGAAAGCAGTTATTTCCTTGTCTGTCACTGAGATAAGTAGCTTTCTTCAAAATACTGCTGTCCTAGTATGTTTTAAAGTAGAATCAGGCTCTACAAGCATGTATTGGGGTATGTAGTGTCTTTGTAGAACTGCTGTCATATTGGATTTTATTAATGTTTGACTGTACAAGTTTGTTAAAAGTGAGAGCCTATTTAAAATTTGGCTTGTGAGCCTAAGGGAGAAATATGTCATGGTTCTTCACAAGTGAAATGGGTTTGGAATAATAGGAAAGAAGAAATTCATCCTTGCCTTTATTCTTTCTATTTGTGTATTTTAGTGTGTATTTTAGTAAAATAGCAAGATTCCTTCTTGCTATTTTGTATATTGTACACAAAGCTGGTAACATTTTGTAAGGCCAATTACAATAAATAGAAGATAAATGGAACATTAGGAAGGTAGGGATGTGGCATGTCTGGCACATAGAAATTTATGGCATATTACATTAATTTAACATTACTGGAATAAAGACTTATCTTATAAATAGCACTGAAACAAACCTTCCCAGGAGCAAAACAAATTGTTTTGCTAAGTACTGGCACTACATACAGTGCATGAGTTGTGCAGTATTTGTTCTGCAAAGGAGCTGGAAATGCCTACGTTGCTGTAGCAGAACATAGATTGGTTTCTCTTTTTGACAGTAGAATAGTTTTACTCTTCTTCTCTGGACCTGCTTCTGACATTCACCCAGAACCTGAGTCTACAAACTGATGTGAGAGTTTATCCGTAAACTTTTGCAACCGTTATCTTAAAAAGCTAGGAAAGTATTAGAGGTTGGCATGTACTATATTACATGCTGTGTCCCCAAGTGAAACCTGTGGCACAACTAGCAGTTTAATATTGTTAGCTTTAGAAACTGAAATTAACACGGTTTGTTTTTACTTTATATATTTTAAAATAGTCTATGAGATGTTATGTAAACTATTTTAGTATCACTTTCGTATTTTAATATGGTATGATGATATCTTAATATAGTATGAGGATATTTTAACTTCATATTTAGTATATTGCTGTTTGGCATAAATCTCCTTTGCATTAAGCATACCTAATATACTGATAAAGGCCCAGCCTTGCTCACTGGGTGGGCTGCCTTGCTTTTCCTAGTTGACAGTGGGAGGCCATAAGCTATTCTCCCTCCCAGTCAGTGCACGGCATGGTCAAGCTAAGTTTGTGCCGTAGGACCGACATTTCCAGCAGTGTCAGGTCTGCTGGCTTAGTCAGCTCTTGAGTCAGATGGAAGTGGGCTACTGAAAGTGTCTTCAAGGCAGCAGCCCACCCCAGTCTTTCCAGGTTCCCTGTAAGCTTGTCTCTTTCTCGTGACTGAAGACACGAAGTCACACCCTTACCTTGTCCCGGCAAAGGTGACAGCAGGAGCAGGCTCCCATTCCCCAAACAATTCATCGGTCCTGCTGTCCACACCATGTCCATTCCTGAAATGATTCTAGCAGAAATGGTGGCAGCAAGTAGAGTGGATGAAATGTCTGCTTAAGCTATTTTCAGTCTCATAGCCTTAGTTGGGAATCAGACTCTATATGAATAGAGATAACTGGATATTATTTTTTCATATGTACTGCCATTAAAATTCAGGAGGGAAAAAGTTGAGAGAAAATAATGTTTTGCACAAATAACGGTATGTATTAGCACTTTTTTCTGCAAAAATGATTTATAGAGCAAAAAGTTTAATTTGCATATAGAGGTGTGTGTTAAATATCTTTGTGTTAAAACTCCAAAAGCTTACAGTGGGCTTGTGATAGTTTTGTATCAGAGGAAATGTTATGGCCCGCCTGCTTTTAGTGTATTTTTTTTTTTTGAGTACTTTGGAGAACATAGATGTCCGTACAAGTTTTGCCATGGCTCACATGAGTATAGAATCAGGTCCTCTGATGAGGCATCCAAGACTTTTATCTAAATTTTTGATTAAATTTACCTTTCATGTGAAGGAATTTTTTTGCTCCTGTATTTACTGAGCCATTTTGAAAAAGTTTTGTAAGTAGTGGAATATGAAAACTGATGTACTGTCTTTTAAAAATACTTTAGGACATCTGTACAGTTGTATCACATTTTACTTTTCAAGTTTGCTTGACAGGGTCAGTGCCGCTTGCCCATTTAATAAAGCTGGACAGCATCCTAGTCAGCATCTTATTGGTCTCCGGAAAGCTGTTTATCGATCTGTCAGAGCCAACTTTCGAGCTTCAAGACTGGCTACTCTGTATATGCTGAAAAAATATCCTTTCTGTAAAAAACCACCAGTTCAGATATTCGATTAATCTTACCTGTCTGTAGTTGTGCCAATGTTAAGAGTTTGTATGACTAGAAATACGCAGTATCTAATTACAGCTATACAAGAAATCGGGAAAAGGTATCAGGGAAAAGCATAGTAACTTTGTGCTTTGTGCATGGTTTGGAATATTCTTAAAATTTTTCTCTTTTCTGTACTGTGCAGTGTGAGATAAGATTCTATATACTGAAAACACTGTCCCAGTTACTGATGCCTGTGCCTTTGGTGCGCGTACTGATATGTGGTTCAGAGTCCTTCGAGGTTTTGTTTTATAATTCCTCTCAGTCATCTTTTTCCCTTGCACCAAAATACCTCTCCTGTGAACCGTATGACCTTTCACTTGTCATCCCCAAGCCCAAAGGTAAGTTGATTTTCTGTTTCAGACAAGCTGGATGGAGCTTTTACTATATTAATTAGCTGAAGAGCACATTTACAAGTGAATCAAACTAGAACACTTTGTTCAGATTCAGTTTCATGAAGCATCATCTGTATTTCTTCAGTGAATTGTAGACATTCTTTTATGGCATTAGCATTTCAAGTTGCTTTTCTATGTTTATTATACTGCGTGGGAAATAACAACGTCTTCACCCTGTATTATAGTAAAAAAGAAAACATACCTATTCCTGATCTGGAAAACCACATGCATGGAAACAAAAGCTGGTGGTAAAGCAAGCACTGAAAATGCTGTCATGGTTGTCATCTGTCATGACAAATGACTTGTTTTGTCTCCCTGGAACATAACATTTGATTAATATATCTTGCCTGGCAAGTAGATGGATATATTGAGTGATGATGTGAGTGCATGCACACGTGCATAGACACATGCTCACACACACACACACACACACACACACACACACAGCTAAGAGTGCGTGTGTTTTACTTTGAAGGAAATGAGTATTTGTTTGCAAAGTAATAACTTGTAGGGATAGGAATTCCCATTCTGGGCTCAAGACTTCACTTTTAGCTCTGGGGAATAAGGTGTATTTGCTATATAGAGAAAGAAAAAATATTCTGAGTGTCTGTTTCAAATAAGTTTATGAGAACAACTGATACCTAGGTTGGAAATAATCAAGAATCACTTTAAGAACATGGGAAGAGAACGAACTGAAAACGGAGTCAATCAATGTGGCCTTCCCAAATATTCCTCCGCTATGAAGAAAGGAAGTCCAGTAGTGGCTATGGAAAGGTGTGTAGATTGTTGCTGTAGCTACAGAGGTTATATGTTCAAGGAATATTGGTGTGTATTAGATCGTCATTTAATTTTGTAACAGCTGAGCTGATGAAATGAGTCTTAAATTAAGGAACTGAAGAGAAGAATGTGTTTTGTTTACTTTGGGTAATTTGACATTTATGTCTGTCTTTGAATGATTTTAAGATGGAAGTTCCCTTATAGCAAATTATCGTGCAATTATCACAGTAGTAATGGCCAGCAGAAGTAAATGGCAAAAAACATTGTGAAGCTGACATGTGTATAGGTTCTTGACAAATGGAAAGAGAAGTATTGTATTTTTGCAGAATGTAATGGAAAAAAATACAAAGGCAGCATGTGAGTTGAGATACAGGCTGGGTCTACTCTGCAGTGCATGCAAACCGAAAACAAGGAATTTAAATGTGAGGAGGATGAGTAAAGGATTCCTCCTCCCTGCTAGGATAAGTAAGAGCAGCTTCGGGATAGCTCCAAGTTGTCTTAATTTGTAGTTTTCCCTGCATATCACGAATGCCTGAAAATTCAACAGGTACTGTGTTTATCATATGGGCACTGATGGCAAGGAGCATCTTTCAAATAGATTCCACTGCCTTGTGCAATTAAATATTACTGTTATGCTGGAGGGGCTGGAGATTCCTTCATGTCAAAAGCACTCACAGCTGCCACTTATGACAACTTTAAACCCTTGTCCATCATCAGACTGTTAGCACAAATCTGGCCTACAGCAAGGAGAAGAAGGAACTGGAGAGATTTAATAAAGAAGTAAGGTGATAAATAAAAGGAAAAGAACTGTCAAATGCCTGGAAATGAGATCCCAATTCTGACTTCTACAATTCTTTTTGAAAAGCTCTGGTTTTACATAAAGTCAGAACATATTTTTGAGTTAAATTCCCCTAGGTTCTCTGAGTATGAACTAATGAATTGCTATTTGAGATTTCCTTTTTCTGAGCATTGTGAAAGCCATGAATTTAGTAGCACTATTAATGATTTGCGCCAGCCACAGCAAAATAAAGTTCCTTTATCAGAGGAAAAAAAATATTAGACAAACATTCTAAATACTTAACATTTGGAACAATATTACAAAATGACATTGAGACAAAGACTGTCTTTCCTGGATAGTCATAATACGGTTTCAATAAGTATTTTTTTATTGTACTGCATGTTGTTTGTATCTTTGTAACAAAGCAGATGTATCTCTGTATTTGGGCAAGCGGAAAAACTGAATTATTTTTACTTGAAACAGCTTTCAATAGGAATTTAATGTGTGAAATGCCAACTAGTCTAAAGGACAACAAATCTTGAATCTTCACAGCTAATACACTAAAGATGAAAGCTTTAGTTCCGGTTTAATTGATGACTGATCATTCTTTTTAGCCATTTTTCTCTTCTTTAAAGAATAAGGAGTTAATAATTTCTCAAGAATGTAAGCAACTAAATAGGACATGCAATGTCAGTGTGAATCAGGTGGGGTGAGAAACAATATGTCAAAACTCTGTCAGTTGACTGGGCACAGCACTTGGAGTGTGAGAATCAAAGATTATGAAAGTGGGACGGGATCTTCACATGATACAACTTCTCACAACTTCATTTCCTTCCACAGTGCAGTATTCATTGACATCATTTGACGACATGATTCACGATACTTTCTTCTGCTGTGCCAAAATTCTAATGCCGTTGTCTGCTTTTCTTTTCCTGAGAGTCTGACATTGAAATAAGATATTTTATCAAATAATCAGGACAGCTTTGAACCGTGGAGTGTGCATTTCATGTAAACATTTATATAGAAATGGGAGATAAACTTTTATACTACAGTTGGCTTTCCTCATTTGGCAGTATTCAGTTGATGCTGTTACATGAGCTAAATGCTTGTCACTCAGCTTCAGTGGTGAGCCTTTGGCTCCAGGGATCATTTTTTTGTGTGATGTCCAGTTATCAAAATAAAGTCCTAGTCTGTGACTAGGCCTCCTAAGTGGTACAGTGGTACAAAAGGATGATAATGTGGAATATGCCCTGAAATAAGCCTTCATCTTCTTGTTTCTTATAATGAGCTTTACAATTTGGGATTGAGATCTGTAATATAGTGAAGATAATTGTTGCCTTAAGGCTACAGTAAACAGATCTTGAGCTGAGACATGTCTATTATTACATATAATAGTTAAAGTAATACAGAAAATTGTATTCAATTCACTAATGCAGTAAAAGGTATACTTACATTTAGGCTAAGGTTTCATGCAGAACATTCTTATATATTCATAACCTAGTAGAAATATCTGTAGCCAAAGTGTTTTTCAAGTTTACTATGTCAGAATATCCCTTTTTAAATTAATTTGCAGCAAGATCAGTTCACTCAGTTATGGCTTAACATGAGATGATAATTTTTCTTCTTTGAAAATATGTATTTATATATGCTTAACAAAATGGCTAAACAGCCTCTCTAAGGAACTGTTTTCTAAGACGGCTTGAACGTGCATGCGGTTAAGTCAAAAGGTTTTCATAAATAAGTAAAATCTATTTCAAAGTAGCAATTTTTTGCCCACAAAACGTCATTTCAGTGAGTGAGGTTGTACAGATGTATGAATAAACTTGAGCTAAATTTTACTGTGAATTTGCATACTTACATTGTTTTAAATCCAGAACTTTAAAATTATACAGTAAAATAGAGAAAAGTTTAATCTTACAAAACATTTATAGATTTGCACCTCTCAAAATTCTGAATGTTTTGTCAACAAATACAAACTGCAAAGTTCTTGCTGCTGCTTTAATTTACACTGCCTTGAGAGATTTTTTTTTAGTAATAATCTCAGTAGGTTGCTGAACATGTATTTTAATGTATTTGTATTTGGTTATTTCTGAGGTAAGCTATAAAATTCATACTTTGAATTTATTGCACGAAGACTAGTCATACTGGAAACCAAAGAGAAACTACTTTGAACCTAAGCCACTTGCTTTGTATGTAACTTTGAGCAAGGAAAGGAAGAAAATATACTTGAGGGGCTCAGCTGGCAACTGTTAGATTGAGTCTTAAAAACTGTAGGTAATCTAAGTATTAATTGTAGACGTAAATGAATGACTAGAGAACAGAGATTTAGGTAAAAATAAATGATTAACTACATCTTAAATGTTAAGGGAGGGTATTGGTCTTTGAATGTAGCTGATATATATTAAGTGTATATTTTATACCTGTCATCAGTGGTTATTTACACTACCAAAATATCCGTGACAGATTAGGCTTTTATGATAATATATATCTCAAATGTGTTAGAGGGAGAGCTGTCTGGTGAAGCTGTTCCAGAGAATTAAAAATCTGAATTCATAGCTTTAATCATGGCAATACAAATTGCATAAACCCGATACTGTCATTGTTACTTAGTTCAGTGAGACTGGAAGTTTAGCAGTATTTGCCTGTGGCTAGTTTGCCATCTTTGTAGCTAGACAGCTCCCTTCAGTGAGTATTCACTGAAATAAATATCTTAATAATTAGCCTTTTTTCCCATGTAAAGTAGGAAAAAAGATGCAATTATACTTTAACTAACACCAAGCTTTGGTGTCAGACTTGGCGGACCAGTAGGTTTTAATGAGATGGAAAGTTGTATGCCTTACAGCTTGCGTTACCTGCAGAAACAATTCCACGTTTTCTCATTCCACTCTTACTCTGATTCATTCATATTGGTCAAGGTACATTGATACTCACAGCTATAGAAGAAAAAGCCAGAGGGGAGAGAAGAAGGATATTTCTCTTTTAATCTAGAAGATAAGGGTATAGGAGGATGCAGTGGTTGAAAGCTGAAGCCAGAAATTAGGCACTTTGGATTAACTCTTTACAGGATGTTATGCAGACCAGTTCACTCACTACTAGCTCAAGAGACCTCTGCACTGTACCCAGTTGGATTGTATAGTAACTCAGAGGTAAAAAACATCAGTCAGTGTGCTAGCTGCTTAATATTTTTATACTTAGGAGTCTTGTGGAATCTATAACTTATTCACTGATTTAATTATAATCGTATTGGATGGGGAAAATTTTGTGGCTTTTGTTGATGAATGATGTTAATGGTCTCCTCCAAAGTGAAAGATGGTATGATACTTGTGATTTCCATTGAACTGTGTCGATAGGTGGAACCTGGGAATTTGGCCATATAAACTCAAGCAACTTTAATTTTGTTGTAAATGTAAGATGTTCCCTTATGGCAAGGAGTAAATAGTGTTATAAAAACAGACATGGATAGCAATATTTTAAATGGAATGAGCACTTGCATCATTTAAGTGGAAAGGACCTTGGTCTGTAGGATATAAAATGTAGTCCCCATTTTTGAGATGCACTGAGCTCAGGGAAACTTGCAAATTTGCTCTACTCCTCCCCTGTAAAAATTTAGTTATTGCATATTGAAATATTAAAACAGCACATACTTTCTTATCTTGGGAAAGAAAGCTCACACAAGAAAGCGGTAAGCTAAAGGTTATAAGGTTTAGTCGCCAGCCCACCTCGATACAGTGAGTTTGTTTCATTTTTACAAAACGTTGTACTCTCTTTGGGTCAGAAAAGCCTAAATCAGAAGTCTGACTCTGCAAGGTCTGAGTAAAGATGCTTGGGACTTTTTCAGTGAAATATTTTTTTTGTTAATATCGGATTAGATGCTTTGCTCGTCCTTTCCAGCCTGGTGGGCAGGTGAGAA
Organism: Apteryx rowi; assembly: GCF_003343035.1. Taxonomy (NCBI): domain Eukaryota; kingdom Metazoa; phylum Chordata; class Aves; order Apterygiformes; family Apterygidae; genus Apteryx; species Apteryx rowi. The sequence goes on from NW_020448719.1 coordinate 698,756, forward strand.
TTTTGAGAAGAGCAGCTCAGATTTCTCAGGGATGTTGTGAGTCCCTCCTGTTAAATCTTTATGTGGGAATGTGATTTCAAAGAGCAAAGCACTGGTACTGATTTGTTTACATGGGTGCATTAGTATTCTTGTTTTCTACAGGTAAATAAGATCAGCCTCCTGCCAGAGATTAGATATTCACTGTACAGATATTTTATTCTGGGTTTGTAGAGGTTATTGTTAAGTAGCTTTGCCTTCTCTTGTTCCAAACTGGTAATGAATATGACTTAAACAGGCAAATAAAGTGTTTGCACAAAGACCTAGAAAAATTTAAGTTCAGTTATTGTGTTTTTTGCTTTATAGAAAACATTAGCTAAAAAATATGTATGTTCTGGAGAAAAGTTCAATAAGGAAATGTGTGCATATGGGGTATATGTTTAAACTTTCTAAAAGTTTAGTCCTTAAGAAGCTATTGGAGGTATATGGTCAGTTCTTCTGCTTTCGCTTAACAAATATAAATACAAATAGTAGAGTTACAATAGAAGAGGGCAAGGTAGGAGATGCAGGAGTCCACTGGGAATCCCTAGCTGATATATAGCATTGGGAAGTGGCTCATTTGGCCAAATGACCCATTTGAGAGATGCACCATTGCCTGAGAGTTTTTATGCTGAAAATCTGGAGCTACAGTCAGTTCTTTACACAACCTTAATGTGAATGTTCCCTGCGTGTTTTTTTGCTGTTGTTGCTGTTTTTCACCCTTTCTTAGAAATCCACATATATTCAAATTGCATTTCAAGATGTGCATGCTGTTGGAAACTTCTTGTTGCGGGGAAGGATTAACAAGGAATATAATTAGTCTTTTAGATAACTGGTCCTAAAGGATTTTGACCTGACTTATTTCTGCAGGAGATAAAAATCCTCATCCCATGTGCTCCATCTGCTGGGCATTCTGTCAGGTTAATTTAGAAGAGCTGCCCCAGCTGATGCCAAGTTTGTGCGAGGCAGTATCGATGGCCACCGCACATTGTGTTCCTGAGTCCTTTGCCTTGAAGGTTTTTGTCTGCACTCGTGCTTCTAAAGTACACTTAGAGGCTTCTTTCTTTCTGGACTTTGAGGACAAATTAGGGAGAGCTTCATTTGTTTGTTTAGAGGACAGACATGTAGCATTGCTTTTTCCTGGGTCACAAAAATTTTATTTTATGCAAAATTCTTCTACTGAAGTGGTAAATTTTTTTTGGAGCAAATCACTATTATGTTCTCAGTCCTATGAGAATTTAGCAGGTGGAAAATCTAGGAGTAAAAGGGGGTGGAACTTGTAGCTTCCTCAGAAAACAGATTAGACGGAGACAAGTACTTCTCAGTGGGCTTTATGTGATCCAAGAGATGAGCATTGAGTTTGTAAAACTAAAATATAAAGGAAAGGATCGTAGTTTAAATTAAGGCCTTATTTTCATGAATGCTTTGCAAATATTTTTATTTACTTTTGCAAAGCAAAGATATGCTTATGACACTAGTTTCTGTTTTAGAGAAAATACACTATTTTGTGACTGGATAATTATTCAAACCATACAGAAACCATACAGAAATTTTGAACTAGTCCTCCTTCTCATTCCTCAGCATGAGGTTAGCCTAAAATTAGTGCTATTTTAAAATAAATGCTGTCTAGTGTATGAAATATTTTTATCTGTCTTCTGGTGTCCAAGTCATATGGTGCTTCCTTCCTGCTTTTTAAGCATTTCACCACAGTTCTGAGGGTTGGAAATGTGCATTTTTAAAAACAATAAGTTCTCACGTGAGTCTCATGATTCTAGCATCTTAAGAAAATTGCTAACTATTGAAAGATTGACAGCTAAAAATTGTGAGAGAGAGCTGGGATAGCACAGTTTTGTTTTGTTTTTTTTTCATATTCAGAATTAAGTGTGCTGAATCATGTTGGTAGATATAAGTTCACTGCTGTTCCTGTCAAGATTATTATGGTGGCTTTACAGCTATGTAATCAATAAAATTGGGCATCCAGGGGACTGTGAAATCTTCAAGTAGTGCATGATCAGAGAAAAAGAAAGGTTAAGGGAAACCATGTGTTCAAAATGCCTAGTGCCTTTATTGAATTCCCAGTTGAGAACCTGCTTATCTGGCAGCAGCAGAAGTTTGGAAATGTTTTGTCCTACTATATGGTTTGTGATGTTCTGCGTAGTCTTGGTAGTTCCTTGTAAATTAGCACAAGTCAACTTTTGAAGCTGATCGCTCCCTTGAGGATGTGGAATTGTGCATTTAAAATGTTTCTGAAGTAAGTCACAAATGACTTGCAAATGCAAAGCATTGCTGCATAACAACAGCTTTATTCCGTTGCAGTCTCTTCCTATCTGCTCAGTTTCATTGTTTTTGAAAGGTTCAAACACTTACTTGACTGCTGATGTGCATTGAAGCCAGATGCACGTTTTTAGGTTATACCTTTCATCTTCTCAACCAGAGCTTCCTGTGTTGCATTTGGGCATGGGGAATGGGGAACAGAGTAATTGCGATTCAGAGAGGGTAACTTGCTTATCCTGAGATCACTGTAAAGTACACAAAAACTGAGCTAATGATAATTAATGCTAATAGAAAGTTTACTGTTGATTTCAGTAGTCTTTGAAACAGCCAGTCTCCAAGACCTTCATGTTTGCAAGTGTTTTTCTCATGTACTTACATTTTTGTGTGTGAATTATGGTATTATTCCCATATTCCTTCTGGGATTATTCAGAAGAACATCATTCAATATATGAATCAGAATTTGCAGGATGAGGGCCTAAATTGTGCTGTTAATTGAGCTAATTTGCAAATTAGGTAAAGGAGCACAGTGCATCACAGCCACACTTCCCTCGGTTTTCTTGACTAAGAAGTGTCAATGCCATCACAGAGAGAAATAGGAAAGCAGTAAGAACATTAGTACTGTTATCTTCACAAAATTTTTTTTACAGATAATTGAGTTTTGGCTGTATGAAACCTTATTTTACATGATATTGTGTCTTTGAGAAATTTGGTTTTGGATTAACAGTATGACAATCGGGGAGCATCTGCTGTTCATGTTAATACCTGAAATGTCAAAGAACAGGTATTTTAAACATCTCTGGGCACTCCTCACTAAACAGAACTCACAGGGAAGTCCCACGATCCTAATTTTGGACTATTATGTAGGCTACCTTTGAAACTTAAAATTGAACAAGTGTTATTCTCCTCTTTACTTTGTTAAATATCTGATTTCTGTTTTTAAGACTGACATGAGCTGCTTCTTGGCAATTTTGTATTTAAAGATAAGATAATTTCCTCACTTGAAAGGAATGTAGAGATTTTTCATTAATCTGTTTTATTTTGTTTCTTTTTAGATGGTGGTATTTAGACATAGATGTTTTGTTTAATGTCTTCTATTTCTATGAGTATTTAAAACCTGTGCTATGAATAAGGATTGCAAAATGTTCAGTTAAACTGGATTTGGGTGAATTGTATGTGCTTTCATATAAATTGCTAGAAATAAGAAACCCTACTAGGTATTTTTGCCTTCTCTGTGTGCTTATTGCAAACGTTGCTTTGTTAACCCCCTTAACTCTGGCTAAACCTACCCTCTAAACTCTGAGAGTGACAATGTGACCAACTACATCTGTGTAGTCCCTTTTAAGGAGCTGGGTCTGGGGCTGAGCGAAGAGCAGGTGTCTGAAGAGGAGGCGCACAATCTCACAGATGGCTTCAGCTTGCCTGCGCTCAAGGTAATCTCTCCTAGAAGGACAAATGCATCCATGAAGACTATCACAAAAATCTGTTCAGTGGTGATAAGGCTCTGCTGCTTCAACTATTTGGCACTTTTTTTTTTCCTAAGGTGGTGGTGTTGGGTTTGTTTATTTATTTATTTACTTCCTACATACTGGTCTGTAGTAACAGATTGAACTGAAGGAGAGTTATAAGTAGTCTCATATCATGTGTTTTACATTTTCTGGCATTTAGGTGATTTCTTTTTGCATGTCATTGAAGAGAAGTTAGTTGTTCAATACAAAATTAGGATCTTTTCTGTAAATCACTTAAAGTCAAATCAGTGTTTTATAATCAGCTGGATCAGTCTCCTCCCTAAACATGATTTTGTTCTCTGATTGCTGTTCAATGATCTGTTGTTCTCTGATTTCACTTGATGCCAGCAGAGTCAACTAATCTCTTTTTAGCTAAACTCTTGACTTCAATAAAAAGAGAGACATCCAAAGATATAAATTAGTTGTAATTGCAAATGTAATAGCTGCATTTAGTTACACTGAAGAACAGAAATCATAAACTTAGATCCCTTACTGTCATGAACCAGTGTAGTTCTTTGATCTTTGAAAAACATTTAAATGAACAGAATGGCAATCATATGTGACCTTTTTATCTGTCTTGTTTAGAGATGTTAAGTATTTCTAATTTGCATGAGTACATGTCTGCTATTGGAAAGAAAATCTAATTTGATCAACTGCAAAACCCTTTACACTCTAGTGGTTCTCTGTCTAGGCAGTTCCCTTTTAACATTTTTTTTTTTTTTATGGAAAATTCCATTATTATGTAGCTTCTGTGTTTTATGGACTCTTGTTGCATTTTATTCACTTAATTCCAGACCTTGATCTATTTTGTTCTGGCAGTAACTGTTACCAGTAGTAGTGGTAGCTAAGCTTTGAGGCTTTAGTCTAATTAGTTGTAAGCTAGGAGCTTCATCAGATGTAAGCTTTGGGGATTTTTTTCTTGCCATTAATAAGCTGAAGTTCTAACTGCAACTATGCAAGCCCAGTTATTTATCCACTTCTCTTTAAACATAAGAAGCCAGTCAGTTGCCCAAGCTTGTAAGCTAAGTCTTTGTTTACATACAATTTGCACTGATTTAGCTGAATTTAGTTTTCAAGCTATTTTGAACTGGTTGGAATGCTTTCTGGGTGCAGTTAAACTCAAACTAGCCAATCTCAGTTTACCTTAACTGGTAACAGGGAAGTAGCCTGGGTGCGGTGTAGTTGAATCATGCTAAATTAACATAAACCAGTCCTAAGCAGATCCATATTTAGATAACACAAGTGGATGTACTTGGATAACCTTGTGACATGTTTGTTTTGGGAGCTCTGATTTTATGCATAGTCCTCTTCATTTTTTTGCTTTTTTTTTTTTTTTTTKAGAGAGAGAGAATTTGCTATTATAGTAAAATGCAGGCAGTATACAGATGTGTATCCAGATTTGGTTAGTATTTTAATTTTCGTTCAAGCCCATGTCTAGGCCATATGACATATGTGTTGCATTTAGCCTGGCTACCTTGTCCTCAAATTAGACTGCTTTAGAGGGTAAAAAATTTTCACTTTAAAATAAATATTGATCCAAGCTAAGGAGAGCCGGTTAGATGTTTTGGGTGAAGCTGAATGCCAAAAAAAATCATCAAAAGTTGTTATTGACAAAAAAAGCTCTTTGCATCTCTGAATACATTTGGAATTTCATTTTCTCTCATCCTCAGATTATTATTTTCATTTCCTGAAATCCTGTACTTTTGTGTGCTACCTTTTGTGTGTCGTCACTTCTGCCTTATGTCTGAAGGGAAGGGATTGGCCTTCTTTTATGTTCATTATAATCTGAGTTCTGACTTTTTATTCAGAGCAGCACTCCTTCTTCAGGGATGCTTAGGTGATTGCTGCCTTCTTGTTTGTGCTTTTTTTTTTTTTTTCCACTTGGCTTGTTTTTTAGCACTCAGCCAAATCAGTCTTGCGTGTTTCTCCCTAGGTTCTGTTCAGATCACATTTTTCATACTGAGATTTCTTTTTCTTTTGGAATGGTCTATCAGTTCATATCCGGGTATTTTTGGTATATCCCTGGGTATATCTGACCCTATCTATCTGAAAGCATTTACTTTTTGTGTTACTATTGTGAGCGTTTTGCTCTTGATCATTCACAGATTGGAAAAACTGTTACTTGTCCATAATAGTACGAGTGCAAAGATGTAAATAGCTGGTTACAAACCGTATAAATCCAAAATCTCAGAACAAGTAAATTATTAGTACTGTTTTGTAGTTGAGAGGGAAAAAAAGACATGGTAATTACCTTGTCTTCCTCAGAGACAGAATGCTGAAACAGATTTCAGACTACACCTCTTATTTACTTAAATCTGATCCCTTTTAATAGGGACTGGTGTTGCAGAGAAAAGTATCATAACCTTTGCTTTTTATTTTAGAGATATAAGATGCTACTGCTCTGTCATGGTCTAAATAACCAGGTCTTATGTGTCATTAGAACAAGTCTTGTCTAAACTAAGAAAAACCAGCCTTATTTTCATATTTCAATTGAGTGGAAGTTCTTGAGAAATCACAGTGGTGGCTTTCCTTGTTCCCAGACTGACTGACCTCATTTGTGCCATATATAACATTGTGAAGTGATCCATTTCTTATAAGCCTTCCCCTCCTTCTTTATGGCATTGGTGAAATTTCTCACTTTGGCTGAAAAAAAGAGCAAGTTAGCAGCTCAGGTTTCTTCAGATGTAAAATGTTTTTGTTCAAGTACACATTTCAAGATTGGGTATGGTGCAATGCAGTAGTTAGTAAGCAGATCATAGAAATGATAGCTTGAAGTTACAAAGCAAAAAATGTCTTTGCTGCCACTGGAATTTTGGCAGCTCTTTATGAGCTATAGGATATTTGGAGATTATAGTAAATATTGAGACTGCCTGAAAAGAATATGAAGTTTTAGGCCTCTGAGAACCTTTAGAGCATAATTGCATATATGATACTTCATAGAAGAATTCACAGTCATCTAAGGCTCACAAGATCTGAACTCACGTGGATACCCTTCAAAAATATTCAGCAGATTTTCTCAATTTCTTGGGAGTTCCTGTGGTTGGTTGGGGAATGTTTTTGCTTTATACATCTGAACATTTATTTTGGAGGCTGGCTATATTCCCAGGTGCACACAGCTAACCTTACTTTGTTTTGTAGGTTCTGTTTCAGCTCTGGGTAGGGCAGAGCTCAGAATTCTTCAGGAGACTGGTACTGCTGCTCTCTCCAGCCAATGCATCTCCCAAGCCCTTGATGTCCCCAGAATGTTTGCCTCATCATATCTTGTCTGATGTGACTCAAGGCCTACCTCATACACATGCTGCCTGCTTAGAGGAGCTTAAGCGAAGCTATGAGTTTTATCGGTACTTTGAAACTCAGCATCAGTCAGGTTTTGAGCGGACAACCAGAACAAAACAGAAGTCAAAAGAGCTGAACAGTCTCCACACAGCAGTTCGCAGCTTGCAGCTTCATCTCAAGGCACTGCTGAATGAGTAAGTTTATACATGAATTAAGAGAACATGCCTGTGGGAAGAAGGCTTCAAACTTCTTTGGGTTGTCAGTTTATATCCCAGATTAAAAACAAAAAAGACAAAGATGTATAGTCATGGCAAGTACTTCATACCTGTTCTGTTTCATAATTGATTTTAGTGAAGGTGTCTTTTTCCAAATTATTGGCTCTACTTTAAAAGATGTTATTTGGCATTAGAAGTCTCTCAACAGTTCTTAAAAGATTCTGTTCCACCACTCGTATTCTGATGCTCTGCCCACTGCTGTCTCTGAACTTTCAGCGGTGACAGCTAGGCATATCTTCTCATAGTCTGAAGTCAAAGTGCCTTGGTCCAATATGGAACCTAATATTGTTTCCTGGTTGTTCTTTAAATATCTGGCGAAATTTCCAAACTAAGCAGTGCATAAAAATCTCTCCTCTCTTAGTCAATCTCTTGAAAAATCTGAAAACATACTTATCTTTCATTGATTTTCAACATACCAAGCACTTTATAAAAAAGTTCAGCTTGTAATAACTACCTAGCAAATATTTTTAAAGATTTGTCACTGCCTTGGTGAAATAGTTGAAACTGTCTTACTCCTTTAATCTTAAATTTAAGGATTGCTATAATGAATGTGAGTGAGTCCATGCCAAGAAAGGAGTCTTATTTTTAAAATTTTGGGACAGCTTTGAGGTTTTGGCTAAACCAGATCATGAGAGCTTGGAGAAAATAACAGGATGTTAATGAAATGAAACTTGAAGAAATGATGAAGTCAAATATTTATTGATATTTTATTTGTCTCTTCATCACTTAGGGTAATAATTCTTGAGGATGAACTTGAAAAACTTGTTAGCACTAAGGAGACACATGAGTTAACAACAGAAGCCCATCAGGTTCTGGAACAAAAACTAAAGTTTATTCAGCCTCATATCCAGGCAAGCAACAGCTGCTGGGAAGAAGCCATTTCTCAGGTGGAAAAAATGAGTCGAAGAAACCCAGATAAAAAAGGTAAATATGAAAGGTTAATTTATGAACTAATGGAATATGCTTTAGAGATGGAATGGCCAAACAGACCAAAGACTGTTCAGCATGTGTATCTGAGTTTCAGCTGGAGAAGGTCCTACAACCATAGACTTTGATAAAATGATATGCATGTGTCAGACTTTTCATCTCGATGACATTGAGGCTTTTGTTTCCCTAAAAAATGTAAATATGTTAACACAATTTATTAGACACTTGGATTCAAATTGTTACATTACCGGGCATAAACCAATAGTGGCTTTTTTGACTTTGACTGGTGGATGATGTGTGAACGGATAGGATTTCTGTGAATCAACCCTGAGATATTTTTCTTTTCATTGTTAGAATTTCATTTAATTGCATAAAAATTACTTGGGTAATCGAAATGACAATGACATTGTCATGAAACTTTCTTGACAATGACATTTCTTGAAGTGTTTGAAATTGTAGAAGATGTATTGAGCATATAATACCCGCTGGAGCGTGAGAGAGGGAGAGATTCTTCTGTGTGCTGAAAAGTCACACTGAGCAGTACATCCCAAAGTTTTGCCTTTGTCCCTCTACCCAGTGACCTGTGCTGTCCATGCTGTTTTCCTTCTGAATCACAGCTACCTGAAATAATTGAAGTGAGCTTAGGCTGTCATGGAGCTGAACACGTGGAGCTGAACCAATAATTTCTAACTTTTTTTCTTTCCAGGACCTTTTATACTGCCCTAGGAAGGTGCAACCCAGAATCTAAGATTAATGCTGGTAATAGGGATTTTGCAAAAGGAAAATTGTTATTTGGCGTATCAACAAGTTATATATAGAAATCCAAATTTTTAATGTGCTAGGCCCTTAATTATATAAGGGGGGGGGGATTATGCAGCAGATGGATTAATATTGCTGTGGGCAAAGAGACATCCAGGCTGACCTTGTTCATGCTTACATCAGACCTGGGAGCACTGGGGAGTCTAATGCAAGCACTGAGCTGGTTTTACAGATCATTTTGAGCCTGGTTATACAGACCCAGGCACCGTATAACCAAGTTTGTACATTTGTTTTCTGATGATCTAGTCTTACTAATTCCCTGTCAGTGTTGCATAAAAGTACCTATCAGAATATTGGACGTAATCTGATAACACCTGCCTGTACTATTCTGTTATGTTTTGTTGATGCTGTCTACAACCAGCAGTGCCGCTGATCTTTTATTTTTTTCTTTTTCTTAAATGTTATTTCTAAACTGCATACCATAGTGGTTTTAGGCATTTTAGTTTTATTTTTACTTTGTATATAAATTTCACAGAAGACACTTTTCTTATAACTTGCTTCCTTTTAAAATTCAGTACAAAAATAGATTGGTGTATGATTTAGAGAGGAAGGATTGTGCAGGAAATAAAAATAAATAATATTCCTTCTTTACTTTCAGTTTTGTCTCATGACTTTTCTGGAAATGTGCTGGGTTTGTATCTCTATTTTGCAACAAGTTTACTGAATTAGTCCGCAGGAGCTACTTTTAAATTATGTCAGTCATTGAAAACTATTTTTATCTGACTACATCTGACTTTCGTGATGCATTTCTACTCGGTTCAGTTTCTGTGAATTGACCTTATAAAGCTGTGCATGAAAGCAAATTTAATTCTTCCACTGTCATCTTAAACATCTGAACGGCTGGTCTGTCAGTCGTGACTCTGTGAATTACTTCATTACATGTCAGCATTTTCTCTGAATTTTCAATGCTTTCTGAAAGTTCTTCCCAAGAAGATACCTTTCTGCTGAAATAATATAAAAGCTAAGCACATCTTTCTTTAGTCTTTATGCACCATTATCTGATACCAAATGAACCTTTTGACAAGAGCTGTAGTGAGAACCCCATGGCGGTAGTAAACTGTGTCAAAGTGAATGCCTAACACTTCTTCAGCAATATGTGTTTAGTTCAACTAACCATAGTAGGGCTGTGGGAATACCATTTTCAACCTCAGTTGTGAACAGTGTTGAAGAGGGAGCTGTTTTTGATGTTTTATATCCAGTCTTTGAGAGGAAATATTTCATTACTTTAAAGTTGTATATATTTGTAAACTATTTTTGGCAGTATCTCATAGTTGTGCTCGGTATTAAACAAAGTAAACCTTTTTTTGTTTCTTCATCTATAAATGCAAAATATATCCACTACTTAAATTTACTGTTTCCTTGGTTTTGGTTCTTATCTTGTTTATGTATTGAGCAAAAATGTAGCTTTGCTTGCCCTTCTTGTCCCTACTGCTTTCAGCATGTGAAAGCTTGGTTCCAGGAGAAGGAGGAGACAGCTCACCAGCTGCAACAGTGACGGTCCCATGTTGCTCCATGGAGCGGGGTAAACCGAGAGCTCACTATGTTCTGTAGAACGTAAAGAACCATGAGCTGAAAGCTGCCAGTCATTAAAGACTTGTGATGAACTGTGGGTTATTCTAGTTGTGGCATCCTAGGTAGCTGCCTATCACTTATTTTTAAAGCAGTTTTACATATCTTTAAGTATTTTCTGTGTAAACAGATGGATCTCCTTCAGTAAGCATTTCATGCCCTAAATCATTCTGTGTCAAAGCAGGTTTCCTACAGCTACATTTAATAGTTTATCTTGTCAAACTCTGTCTCATCAAAGGCTTTAAATTTAATTGATTGAACAGTACTTTTCTCATACCCTTCCATCATTTTCATGGATGGTGATACTAGCATACCTTATAGTACGTGGTTACTCTGATGAATATCCTTTGGCTTCTCCCCTTTTACAGGACTTGGTGCATTCCAAAACCAGTACTGTTAGCCACTTGTCCTGTCAGATACATAACAGATCTGAGAGGAAGTGATGTTTTATCACCTTCAGGGAATTCATCTCCACTTAAATGATTGTGTATCCATAGATTTATGGATACACATAGATCTTTATTCACTTCAAATGTGTTGATTCTAGACTTTCAGCCAGCTTCTCTTTATCCCTTCACCTTTTTTCTTCATTGATAAAACTGATTTACCACTGGAGGCCTCAACAATTTAAGCATATAGTAATCTGCTGCTACTTTTACAGAAAAATACTTTTTTACAGAAGAATACTTTTTACAGCTAGTTACAGCACTGTTCTAACTATCTTTGAAATAATATTCCTCAAACTGTTTAAATTACATCCTCTTTTTCCTTTTAGATTGATAGATAGATACATCTCTTTTAGATATTTATAGAAGCAAGGCCATCATACACTGCTGCAAGCTCCTGTATATTGCCATGATTTGATCCACCAGAGAGAAACTAAAGCAGCAGCAGTTTTAGTTAAGCACTGTGAATTCATGATCTTGAAGCATATCCTTAGCAATGTTATAATTCCAGAGAGATGACAAATAAAGTAGCCTGTACATATTAGAACAGCTGTTTTACTCTTCTGTTTTGGGTAGGCAAGCTTTTCACTGGTAACTTTCATTTTATTCTTCCAAATTTGTCTTTATACATTCAGGGGCTTACTATTATTATTAATTATTATCAAAATTTTTTTTATCCCAGGGCAGATTTATGTACAATGTACAAGGGATTCGTATCTCATGTCAGTTTTCCACTTCAGGTTTCACTCCAAGCTTCACCTTTCTTTTAAACCATCACTTTGCATTTAGATATTTCTGGATGTCAAATCCTTAGCTCAGCCCAGGCAATGAGAGAATTATATACTTCCTTTGTTTGTAAAAGCAGGAAACTGAGCACCATTAGAGGCATTATTAATGTAAACTGCCTAAAGTCTTCTATGTATAGATTGGAAACTGAAAATACGAGTGGGGTCTGGAGAGGTCATATAGCCCATGTCCCGTGTGCCATTTGTGAGTAAGTGCTGTTTACCTGTTCTTGGAAATCTCTCTTCAGAGATATTTTAGAGTATTTCCAAGCATCTATTCCAGCACTTAACTGTCATTACCAGTAGAAGGTTGTTCCTGATATTGAATATAAATATATCCTACCGCAATCTAAAAACATCGCTTTTGGTCTTCCCACAGTGGACCTTCTATTTCCTCTTTATAGCTCTCTCTTACACTTTTGAAGATAGCTAATATATTTCTTTCTATCTTTCCTACATAACCACATTATCCCTCAGATCTTCCCTGAAGGTTATACTTTTTAAAATTCTCTGATAATTTTTACTGTTCTTCTCTGAACTCCCTCTAGCTGATCCACAATATTATTGAACTGAGGAGCCCCAGACTGGGCACTATGTTCCTTCCAAGGCCTTATCAGTGCCAAACAGAGTGAAAATGAAATTTCATGTCTTACAGTCTGTGCTATTGTTTGTATGTGTATGTACTTTGGCTTTTTGATCACAGCAGGATATTGTTGACTAGGTCTCTCAAACCTTTTTCTACAGTTTTGGTGCCCAGTCAGTCATCATGTAGTTGTGCATTTGACTCTTCCAAAGTACAGAACTTTGCAGCTGTTGTCACTGAATTGCTGTATCTAAAATCCTCTTCTTCCTGGACTCTCTCTGATTTTTCCAGTATTATTTTGCATTCTAAATCTGCCCTTCGGTATCTTTGCAGATTATCCAAATGTCAGCAGATTTAATGAGCTTAAACATTTTTCTTTCACCCATTGAAAATATTGAAGAGTATCGGACTGGAGACAAATCCTCACTCAATGTATTGTTTCTGTCTGAGAGTGGTAACCATGCTCTGGTTTTCCAGGAGCATTCTGTCCACCTATTAGCAACTTCTCCTGACCATTTTGCTTATGAGCAGGTCATGACACAGTGTCAAAAGCGATACTGAAAACAAGATGCAGGATATCTTTGGCTTCTTCCTGTTCATAAGACCTGTCAGAAAAGGAAATTGGAATGGTTTGACATCTTTTATTCTCAGCAAATCCACACTGGCTCTCTTGTATCTCCCTGCTATCTTCCAGGTGGCTATAAATTTTGTTTGATTTCTTCCAGTATTTTCTAATGACTTGAAGCTGATTGGCCTATAATTTCCCATCTCTTATTTTATTTTACTTTTTAAACTTGGGCACCAAGTCTCTTTTCTGGTCTTACAGATTTTTCCTGTCCTCTTCTGGTTTTCAAAGCCTATAAAAATTTTGAGATCTGTTAGTTGAAGTATTCCAGGTAAGTTTCATCAGACCCAACTTAAATAACTTAGCTATTTTGATATGTGTTCTCTATATGGTGTTTCAGTGTATTCTAACCAGCCTTCTCACCGTTTTTTCATATGTGCCAATCCTGCCTGATAAAAATGCCTGGACCCTGCCTGACTGAGTCAAATATACCGCTCAATCTTTCTTTTCTTTTTTTTCCAATTCTTTTCTTTCTTTGTTTTTCTTTCTTTCCCCCGAAGGCAAACTTGAAGCTTCCTGTGACAACGTACAGCATACTACAGTACCTTTAATACAGCCTACCCTGCACATTGAAGACAAAGATCCAATCCCTGAAGAGCAGGTAAAAAGAAAAAGGAACACTTAAATTAATAAACAGGTCTTTTTTTTTTGTATCCATTTCTTTTTCAGTTGCTTGTGCAGTGACCTTCTTTGTCTTGACAAAACAGAAAAAGTAGGTAGCCAATGCCATTTCATATGTGGACTTACGGAAAAATTTGATGTATTTTCTCTCTGTTGTTCCACAGGGAAATACTCCCCATGTTGGAACAAAGAGCACTAGCATTTGCTTATTCACATATAACATTGGAAATAATTGACTAAAGGAGAGGCAGAAACACAAGTCAAAGTAATACAGGAAAAAATTTGAATTGTTAAAAGGCCGTATATAAAGTTGAGTCTTACTTGCATTTTATTAGACCAACTGATGCAGATCCAAAACGGACATGTTTCTGGACAAACCAGCCTGTCTTCAGTTTGTGTAATCTCTGCATTTTTAGATACCTAAAACAGACTTTAACACCAAACACGTTTGTGATGTTTCCCCACTCTAAGGGAAGTCCTGCAATGGTCAGCCTGTCTTGACGAGAGGCTGGCCTCTGCCCCAGAACCAAACAGCAGGTGCCTCCTGAAGGCAGACTGGCCACTCGTGCTCTCCCCTATCACTCCCTCACTTTCTGCCAGTGTTACCCCCCCCAAACACACACATTCTCTCTCCCATTAGATTTTTTTCCATATCAAAGTATTAAGATGAATAACTTTACCAGCTGTCTGTCATAACATAAACAGGGCTCAGGATTTTTCATGTTTGTAAGCCAATGTAGTAAAATTTGGAGGAGGAGTTCACTATTTTCAACATCCTCTTGATAAGTTAAATTAGCAGGATGCCTGACTGAGTAAGAATTGCTTATGGTGTAAATTTAAAAAAAGGAAAACCACATTGGCACTGCTTATTTCCATCAGTAATTATGGAGCAATGGACTCCCATTTCCAAGGTATATACTTTATGACATTTGTGTATTTATATGAAAATAAATCTTGGGTGACCGCAGTTATGTTAACTTAGAGTGAGTGGACTTGCTCCAAAATTACACAAGGATAACTTAAAGTAGTGTCAGATCCGCTGGCTCTGCTCAAACAAGACCTCATCCTCTTATGGTGTTTGGCTTGTGTTGAGATCACTTGATCACATATCAGCTTGTAGGACAGGGTCTATGCTGAAGGCAAACATCAAAAATTGTTTTTATTCTTTTTTTCTTTCTTTCTTTCTTTCTTTCTTTAGGAATTGGAAGCATATGTTGATGATTCAGATATGGACAATGAATACAAAAGGGAAGACTTTTACTGCTTTTCCCAGGAAGAGAGAGAGAGACAAAAACAGGAGAGAGAGGAATCCAAGAGGGTGTTACAGGAATTGAAATCTGTACTGGGATTTAAAGCCTCAGAAGCAGAAAGACAGAAATGGAAACAGCTGCTATTCAGTGACCATGGTAAGCACTGCTTTGAAAAATTAATTCCTTTCTAAGAAAGGGTAGGTGTCTGTTTACCATCAACTTCTGACTATGTTGTTAGAATACTAATAGCACTCAGATATAGTAGTGCCTTTGATAGAGCTGTGTGGCCCTTGTTTACTGTTCCATCTGTTTGGAATTACTTTTTAACAATCATTATATTGACTATATATTGAAAAGAACTCTAAGAAATAGGAATTTGGCTCCAAACAAAATAGTGAGCTAAAATATTAAGTACACAAAATACTAAGCACAGCCAGAGAACTGTCAGGCAATAAACCATACTAACTAAGCTGACTTTCTCTCTTTGCTCTCCAGTAAATATGAATTTTAATGAGGGTGCATTAGTAAATTACTTTTCAGAGTTTGAAGTAACGATAAGAATTTATCCCAGACTAACAAAAATGTATAGATTAAAGTGAACAGCTAGACTTTGAAATATTAAAGGCCCATAAAAAACTAAGAGGCTTTTGTTTCCATGAAAGAGTGAGTATGCAGAATATATTTTCCCCAAAAAACTGTCAAGAAGAATTCTTCAGAACCAGCTCATACTCACTCTGATGAGGACTGCTGGGTAGCTCCATCCACTTGCAGTTAGAGGCAGGAATATGCAAATTTCTCTTGCCTCAACAGGATAGCTGGTCTCAGTTCCAGCAATAACACTGGATACAGCTTGATTGCTTTTGCTCCTTGAGCTGTTTGATTTATTATCTTTACAACTGGGAGTAGTTTATTTTTTCATTTTTCCCTTTTTTCCCTTCCCTTTCCCATTTCTACCCGTACCTGTTGCAGAAGGGTTAGGAAGAGCCCTCTAAAAAATTTTCTTGGCCTATGCTAAGAAAAACAACCCTCATCTGGGAGCATATCCAAGGATTCTGCCTCTGCCACAGTGTTTGCCAGGAAAGATGACCATGAATTGCATCCTTCAACAATTTAGTGGGAGCACACAGTAACAGACTATACATATTTATAAGATTGTTTCTTCTGACATCAAAACCACAAAATATCTGTGCTTCACAACCTTCTTCTTTATGTCCATTCAGCTACAACCATGGTAGAAGAAATCTCTTGGCAATTGATATTGACTTCTCTTCTAGTTGAGTTAAAAAAGCGAGACAACAGATTGCATCAGATTCTACTCAAGAGCAGGATTTTCGTGTTATCCTTCTGGTATAAGATGGGACACCACACAACTCTTCACATAAATCTCTTCAAGTCTCTCTTTCCTCTGAGTTGAAGGGAGAAGGAAGGAATCCTACCTTCAATTCAAGTTTTGACATCTTAGATGTAGTGACTGTTCCAAGAAAGAGATGTTGTCAGGAGAGCTTGCATAGAATATTTCCTTATCTAAATTGGAAGTTACCTGTCCAAATCAGTGTATCCTCAGGCCATTTCTGGCCATAGCTTTCTTGAATTAATGGACTAGCTTAACTGAACAGCTCTAACCCTGAAAAGAGTCAGCTGACTCCTCTAATCTTCAATAACATACTGCTAACCTGGAACCCTTCATGGCTGGCATTGGTTCCTTTCCTTTTCATATTCAGATACAACATTCCTTTAGGAGTAGAAATTCTCTGGTGGGGAGGGAGGAAAGTGTGATTTCATTCACCTGCTTAGGACTTAACATAGATTCCTTCCATCCTCTACAAAAGTGGAAAATATGAGTGGGGTTTGTGAAAGCAATCCATATTGTTTCCTTTTGGCTCAGGGACAGTGTGTGTCTAATCTGCTGTCCATATCAGTCTTTCAGACATATCTTCTACTGTTTTTGAGGAATTTCTTTGTTATTTCTTCAGGAAAAACCATAAATCAGTTAAATATGACATAATGGACCCTGACATATTGCTACAGCAGACTTTATTTATCTGTACATGACAGTCATTCCTTTAAGAAACCTTTTAGTGAGCTGTGCTTTCCACATTTGTGGCTGGCATTATTTTGAAGATTTAAAACCAAAAGGGTTCATCTTCTTGCCTGCATTGGTCCAAGCCAAAGGATGGTTGTGATATGGCATTTCTCCATCACCCTTTACAAATACAGATTTGTAATCCCTGGGGTCCAGACTGATTCTGAAATCTGCATATGAATTTATTTTCTTGTTTCTTGCTTCCCCAAGTAGAAAAATAATCTTTGCCTCGGGCTTACATAACCAGATAGACTATTAATTTAGCATTGCTGAGCTCTCTGAAACTCCCTTCAACCATGTGGAGAAGTTTCTCAGCCTTCTTCACATTTACCTTGGTGATTACCTCAGTGAGATGTGTCCAAACTCTTACAGCAGTGTCTTGCAAAGAATGCATAAGTTATTTCCAGATAATCTGTGCTTCGTTATGGTCCCAAAAATTCCACAACATTCTCCAATCCAGATCAGCCTGGAAACAGTTTCTTTTTTCTTCTATTCTAAATCAGCTTGGATCTTATATGATCTCCTCAGTCCTGCTTTTACAGGATGACTGTGTTCCAGAAATCATGTGTTCTCCTAGCAAGGCATTCTGCTTTGTTAGAGTTTTGGTTGGTTGACTGAGGAGTTGGAGAGGGTTTCTGCATAAGAGGTCAGCTCCAAAAAGCTGATATGTCTAAACAACGCAGCATGATGTCGCCTGGAGATGATATGTTGGATTCCAGAAAAAAACCCACCATCTTAGCAGAGTATCAAACTGAAGTAAATTTGCCCAGGCCCAGCAACATGGTAATACTGCTTGCAGTAGGTAGTTTATTGGACTGTAGGTGTGCTTATTTTTGGTCCTTTGGCATCCTGTTGAGCCAGAAAAATGGAAGTGCTTTTGAAGAGATCTGGGAAGTTGTTAGTGGCCTGGTTTTCATTCATCAAACATTGTAAAGCCACTTTCTTCTGGTGCAAAATCCCTTCTAGTCTCTCTCTCTCTCAAAAAAAAATTTTTTTTAATTTTGTCAGTAGTTGTATTGTTCCCAGCTATTTCCCCCTCTCCCTTCTTGTCTATACAACAGTTCTTCTACAGCCGTTTCCCAGTTCTTCAAGTACTGGGAGAGGTACGCTCTGAGAAATGGTGAATTCCACCTTGTTTATTAACTAATCATCTCAGCAAGTTGGCCAGTTACCAATTTGAAGTATCTCTCTATTTACCTTTCTAGAAATTTTGGCTTTGGAAGTATTCTTTGGAGGAAGCAGGCAACAAAGGTGGCTCCTAAATGATAAGATTAGCCTGCATATTCCTGCCTCTTCAAGCAAATGCACAGAAATAAGCAGCAGGAATTTTTTCAAGATGGGGAAAGAGCTGCTACATTAACAATTGAGATTAGTCTGGTGCAGTGCTCCTTCAGTGTATGATGTTTTAAAGCAAACAATACAATTCAAATTCTAAGCCACAGTTTTCAGTGTGCCAATGAAAGTAATTAGCAATGTGACAACCATAATGATGCGCCTGCCTTCAGCTAGCTAAAATAACTACTACTGAAATAGGATGCAATGGAAAAATCCTAATACCGTAAAGTTTGTTTCCAGTGAAAAGTTTGTGTATTTCCCAGAGTTATTTTCATCTCTGCTTACAGGGGTAAAGTCAGAATGGAATTAGAAAGGGAAATGCCACTTGGGAATCTGCTGTTGCCGCTCTCATTTATGTTCGTGCTGCTACTCTAATGGAGCTACTGCAGTTTAGGGAATCTGTTACTTGGAAATGGACCCTATATCGTTTTGTTAAAAAGAAAGACGTCTGTTCTTCAAGAAGTGATTGTACCGTGTTATACTAACCCTTAACACTGGGAGGAGAGACTTCCTGGCAAGCATCCCGTTGCTGGCAATGGGACTCGCTGCTGCTTCTAACTTCAAGAGAGGCTAAATTAAACCACACTTTATTTGCGAGGACACCTTACCAGACTGTATGAATACATGTTGTGTTTACATGTTGTGATGTATGAGTTCAGATATTGCATATAAGGACTTTCTCATGTACCAGCTGTCTTTATCGGATTAGGTAAACTGTTGTTTAAAAGGAAGGCAGTTCAAGTCTGTATTCAGTGTAGCAATTTTACTTGTTTTTACTTTAACATTGAACACGTCATCTGTGTTTGATGCTATTTTGAACATTACGAATGTCATGTCCTCTTTTTACATCATAAATTTTAAGGAATAGTTCAGGCAAGTAGCTATCACCTTTCATCTTCAGCTTCCTGGTTAGAAAACACTGATTTATTTTAGGTTTTCTTTGTCTATGTTTTTTGTTATTGTTGTTTTGTTTTTTTAATCCATTTTGACCCTTACATCTTTTACAATACTCCATCTTTTAAGACACAAATAGATTAATTATATATAGCAGCTTACTTTTTGTTATCATTTCATTTTTTCCCCTTTTTAAGCTGCAGTGAAACCCTTGTCACCTGTAGAACCACTGAAGCTACTAAATAATTTGGAATCACCTATGAATTCAGTTACAGAAAATCAGGACTGTAGCGAAAGCTGTGATATATCTGAAGAAAGAGACTCTAATCTAAGAGTGAATGCTGCTGATAAAAGCAGGACAGAATATTTGTATGAAGATCCTGAGATGGAGAAAGACAGTACTACTGATGAAGGTATTTCTACAGAGGCTGAAAAAAGAGCGTATTATCAGTGTGAAGGGGAAGGAGAAGAACTCAAGCTGAGTGATGTGGATGGAGTAGAGGTTTCCCAGCCAACCTTTCAGGATGCATTGCATTCAAAAATCAAGCATAGGCTGGCTCAACTCCATATATCAACAGATTTTAACTTCACATCTGGTCTGGCTGCACAAGTTGCTGCCAGGTCTCTTACTTTTAGTACAATGCAAGAACAGACTTTTGGAGATGAGGAGGATGAGGAGGAAGAAGAGAAGATTCAAGAGAATGAAAACCTTATGGAAGAGTGTGAGAACGAAGATAGAGGTTTTGAAAATGAAGAAAAAGTACAGGTCTGACCTGAACTTTGTTAAGCCAACAGCAGGTGATTTTGATAGAAATAACTAAGGTGGGAAGATGAAAATACTGAATGGAAAAATGGAGACCTAAATGTAATACGTCTTGTTCCCTAAGTATGATACACTAAATAGGACTTCTAAGTATATTGAGAATTTGCAGGTAAGAGGAATTTAGGTTGCATCCAAAAAATAGTTGGCTGTTGCCTCTTGAAGACCTTAGTGGTGGATTTTGGAATTTACCTTAATGTTTTCTGCTTTATTTATTTGTATTATAATGTGTTTTTTTCTAAAAATAAGGAAAAATAATGTATTGAATTTCAACAGACTCTGTTTTTTGTTTTCTGACTCTGTTGTTGTGGTATCAATGTTAGTTACAACAAAAAAGCCAGGACACTTCTTTTGGAAGAACCTGAACTGTTCCCTGTGATCTTTCGCTACCACTTTTGTTTCACTTCTTGTGTCTGCAGTGTACTGGTTAAGCCACTGTAGGCATTTGTGATTCTGTAGCCGGTGTTGCTCCCAACTAAAATGTAGAATTTTAAATAAAAATATGAAGGAGCTAGTATTTCATGTGTCCTGGGATACGGGGCTGAAATAGTATAAAGTTAGTTGTGCTTCATGTTAAGGTTTGTTTAGAATTTTATGAAGGGTTAATAAATAATTTCAAGATGTTGTAATTCACGTTAGAGAAATATGAAGTATATGTTAGAGAGGGCTATAAACATGTCAGTAGAAAGTAGTATAGATGGCTAAAAGCTATCTGTTGATTGATAATAGATGAGAATTAGATAGCTATTTATTAAAACAGCTATTAATTATTTGTTAACCTTTTGTAAATTGAACCTTAATATGTTTGATTTATATTATTTGCACAGGATTAGTTTGTTTATTGTACATTTGTGTTTATGTCCTGAAGTAATTTTCTTAAAGCCAAATTAACTTGTCTTACAACATGCAGTATTTTGTTTAAATAATATACTTGCTTTTCCCTAATGTTCTTTCATTTTTTCTTAGATCACAGCTATAATCTGTGTGACTAAGAGTCCATGAGAGAACAAGAATCATTTATTTTCTGAGGTGTATCTTGTAACCTAGTTGACACCTAAGTCTGGATGTTTGGTATGAGGTTATGTGGGTTTTTGTCTTTCTCTGTAGCAGTGGTATAAAGAGCAGCAAACTCTGGTATGGCAGATGGTCACCTCACAGAGGAGCTGCTCAATGGTTTCGCTGCCTTTTGCCCTCTGATACCTAGTGAGGAAAAGGTTCCCTGTCTCTGATGGTGAGAGCGCTGCCCCTCCATATGGAATATTCTGCTTGGACCTGGATAAATTTCCAGTCAGAAATCGCTTCACCTGTTACTTAGGGCATTGCCTCTTTGAACCTGATGACCCTTTAGAATAAAGGGTGTGGAGATGCAAGTGGTTCAGAGCAGTACCTTTCCCAGGATGCTGTTGTGGGAAGCGGGGAAGCTGGTGAAGGTCAGCAGGTTGGGGTGGAAACCATGACCTCATGTCAGAAAACAAATGCTTTCTTTCAACTTCCCTCTCCTCTAGTAGTGATTTCATAGGAACACTGTGAGTATAAATATGTGGCTTTCTTCACAGATCCTAACTGGGTAAATAACTTACAGAAAAGGGAACATGTGACTCATTTATTATTTCACAATGTAATGTCTGTCTTCTCCCTCACAGACAGCTTTTGGTAAGAGAATGTTTTGACATGCTTGAATATTGTATTTTGTGCCCTTAGTTATGTGTAGGTGGCCGGAATCTGAATGGATGATGACCTTGTTTAAAAAAAAAAAAAAAAAAAAAAGCTTTTCACTATGTATTCAGAAGCTAAGCCTCCTCTTAGTTGTAGAATCTGTTTTTTCTCTAGGCCTGAAAAGGTTAAGCTAAGAAAATGAAATACTATCTTATTTTCTCCGTGTCAAGCAATTGCTTTTTTGAAGTCTAGAACCACTGCTTTGGATAAACTATGTGTGTGAAGCGTTGTCAATGCTTCTGAAAATGAAGTCTTCCTCATCCTTGACTTGAGATCTTTGAGTTCACTAAGTGCCCAGATATTTTGTTCCTAGATAATTATTCTCACTGCCTAATAGTATATTCCATTAATAAATATTACATGGAATATTATTCCATGAACTCACCCACCAGTATCTTATGATCTGATGTTGTGTATCCCAAAATTTCATTCTTCTAAATCTTTCCTGTGGGATCCAAATCTTAGTTTACAATGTAGACTGCTATGATAAGGACTTGCAAAAAGATCAAGTTTAGGATATGAATTATCACTGTACTCACAGTTTTTGATAAAGTCAATAATAGCATCAGTACTTAGCACTGCTACTAAGATAGATTTCAGATCTTTCATTCTTATCCCTCAGCTAGGTCAATGCAACTTTTTGTGGCCATGTTATAAACCAGCTCACTGAGTCCACTCAGGTTAAACAAATCACCCCCCTCTTTTTTTTTCATCTTATTTCAATTATGCGGTTTACAGCACATACCCCAAAACAGCACATACTGTGATATGAGTATGGGATGAGGCTCAGGATCTCTAACATTTATGTTAGTGGCAAAGACAGTGTACTGTGAAACTGTAGCCTTGACATTAGACATGGGTAAGATCAAAGTATGAATTTTTGGAGCAAGTTCTGATCCTACTTTGAACAAATAGATTTTCTACAAGCAATTTAACTGATTTACGTGCAGATAAAATGTTCTTACTTAACTCAGTCTTAAATGTAACGTATATGTGCACCTGGGATCATTTGCTCTTTATTTAATATCCTCCCTTCAGAAGAATATGGCTAACAGTCTACAACACACAAAGCACGGATTCCTTTGATTTGAGAACCAGCTTCCAGCCACACGTACATAGTCTGTTATAACCCTGATTTTCTCATGATGATGTCGTCTGAAAGGACTGTGTGTACATGCTGCAGATTCCTTCAAGAACCTGACAGATTTCTTGGCAATCTTCGTTTATTTATGCATTTAAAATAATATATATATATAAACACACTAGAGTTTGTTTTAGAGCTAAAGAGTTTCATTAATATATTGAGCATGTCAAGGTCTGAGTGCTGTCTTGTATTCTTTGGCTTATTACAGTAGAGAGGGAATTTTGTAAAAACAGAGCATTTACTTCTTAGGACTTTGTAACTTTTTGAAATGTGTTAATCAGGAAATCCACAGTAAATGAGTTATGCCAAAGGATATCAGCAGCCAAAATTCTTTGCAAAGAGCAGAGCTAACAATAAATGTATTTTCCATCATTCACTTTTAGTTAGCAGCTCTGTGAAGCTGTAAAGAAAGAAGTAGTTATATACGGTTAAATAATTGCTTCTCCTCCTGACCTACCTGCAAGGCACTCCAAAGACGATATTTGCTTTCTAGATTGGATTGCAATACAATTGGATGCACTACATCTTTTATGTTGGTTGATTTTACAGCTATAGAGATAGGTAGAGGCTCAAATGGAAACAAAGATCTATAATAAGAACATTAATTGCTCCTTTTTTTTAATGTATGCCATACTGACAGAAATGAAACGCTGGTGTAATGGGAGCAGACTGTGAGAATTACAGACAATTCAAAATCTTTCAAATGGGCTGGAATGTGCTTGTGTCGACTATAAGCAAAATCATCAAATGTGAAGGCATCTGCTGTTGGCTACAGTAATAAGACAATTTCACTCCTGACAAAGGGTTACTAGTCATCACTGGATCCTGCAGTTAATATCTAAATATAAGGGGAAGTCCTGGCAGAGTAGCCAGTTATACCGAGTTTCTAGACTTTGCCCTCAGCACATCTGTTTGACCAGATTGTGTGTTTACATTGGAAATTTGATGTGCATTTGAATAGCAGAATTTGTGACGGCTTGTTAATTTCTTTGCTAGTAAAAAATGATCTAAATGGTGACCTATAGAGAGTGGTTGGCCTGCACTGAACTTTACAATCTTTTAGTCTACCCTTTTTTACAGAAACAAAGGTCAAGTATACTAAACTGCCCTGTTTAAAATATTTAGCGAAGGGCTGCTACTGCTCCATAAGTAGCTCGTTCCCATGCTAACTACTCTAGAATTAAAAGTTTTTCTTAGTGTGTCATCTAAATGAGAGCAGAGTGTGTTAGAATGGTAGAATGGTTGCACGCGGTCAGAGTAAAGGGTCGGGCTGCTCTGCAATCTTGTCTCCGATAGTGACTAATAGCAGCTGCCGAGGGAATAGCATGAGGAAAGGAAGATCATGTAATGCTGTTTCCCGCAGCTGCTTCCCTTGTCCCCAGCAATTTGTGGCTCAGGGACTTCCTGAGCCAGTGATGGTGGCTGCCAGTTTAATAGGCCTCGATGGAATTTTCTTCCATAAACTTGTGCAATCTCAAGTTTGATGACTTACGACTTGTCCCACTGCCAGTATGCTCTCATCTTTATTACAGTCTTTTACATCTTGTAAGACTTGTCAATAACTTTTTTTAAAATTTTATTTTCTAAACTGAACAAGACCACTTCTATCAGTTCTTCCACAAAGGCCATATTTTCCACCATTTCAGGTGCTTTCCTTAGAAATCTGTCCAGTTTTTGAAGTATAATGCCCAAATTGTGATGCAGGACTCCAGATGCAACCTCGCCAGTACTGAGTATGGGGTAATAATCACTTCCCATATAACACTGAGCCATTAAACTGTTTTTGAGTTCATCTAGGAACAAAATCTTTTCAGATTTTTTTACCCCCAGCTACTAAGATGACAAATGAAAATATTTGGTCTGATGGAGGAGAAATATTTATTCACTGTCAGTAGAATTTGGTTGGACAATGTTTTTCTTTGCTAACAAAACAAGAACTTGTTAAATCAAAATGATCTTCCAACAGCTGCCACCTGGTCTAACATAAACTAAAGATGCCAAAAAACACTTGTTTAAATTTCAGCTTGACTTTTCAGAGCTGTTCTGATCTCTGATGAATAAGCATGTTTCACAAAATGTATTATTGCACAAGAATCATGGAGTGGATATATGGATATCAGAGATCAAACTGAAGGCTTAGCAAAATTTTAAAATGCTTGGAGGCGTGCTTTATTCATATTCCTGACCTTTAATAGTCTCATCTATATTTTTTTATTTTATCACCTTGAATTTTAAATTTAAAAAAAATTCCTCTTTGATTTAATTGGCTTGGAAATTTGTGCAGTAATCAGATAAGTGGTAATAGTACTGTGATGATAAGTGATAATAAGACAAGGTTCATAGGTAGGGGTAATATCTACCTACCTATGAACTTTGCTTTGTAAACTGATGCAGCAATACAGTTTGAGCTACAGATACTCAATGTAACTCTTTTAGATATTCTCTCTGACCTTTCACATTGCCATCTCTAAGCTATAGACAGGTTTGTCACAATAAAATTTGACCCAATGGGTTGAATGCTCTGTTAGCCCATTTTACACTTTCTGAATTTGATATAGGATTCTGAAGAAGTGACTATAATTTAGTAGATGAGGGAAAAAGGGGTTGTTTCTCTATTACAAAGTGGCTTCTTTTATAAGGGTTGAATGGGACCAAATCTCAAATACTTTCACTCCTATGAAAATATAAAACATGTCAGATGAAGAGGGCACACAGGCAAGCCCATAAAAAAACATTAACAGTAGTTCATATCAGATACCTATATACAGCTGATTAGATAGCTTTAGGATACTTTTAAAAAAACTCATATTTCAAGTTAAGAGATAAGATGTTTTTTATAAATACACTTATTGCTGATGTAAGAAATAACAGTTATAAGAGCTACTTAGAATAACTGTAAAGACTGATTTAGTGTTACTATTTTCACACTGTTTGCAATTCATAACCATGCCCCAGGTGATACTGTACAAGAGAAGGATGCAAGGTTTCCTCCCCCGAACAGTTTACTATCTAAGCAGTGGCAGCAAGGCAGTTAGTGTATTAAGAATGTTGCTTAGCATCCTGTGCCATGGACTACTGTCTTACTTTGCCCTCTCCTCCTTAGACTGTACATGTTCTGGGACAAAGACTGTCTTTGCTGTGGACCTGAGCCTCACTGAGCAGGTCCTGACTGGAGTTTCTGTGACACAAATGTTAAACATTTATAAGGAGTGACAAGAGCCCAGGGGAGGACAAACCAAGGGACTAACGTGGTGGTGATGGTTGAATTGATCATGTCATTTTTAGTTTTTTTCCTTGTATTTATTGGGTAGAGAGAAAGAAGTTTTTAAGGATTGGTTTGGACAAGATAGTGTTAATGTAACAGACTGGGTCAGGGAGGGAGCTCCATTTTTGAGGACTTTGTGAAAGATGCAGAGAAGAGAGCTCATACCTAAAGGCACAGCCTGAACTATCTGTGAGGAGAGGGCTAAACGCTCATAGTCATGCCAATGCTGTCAGAAATGCGTTATAGTTTATTTCATCCTTTATAAACATGATCAGCGTATTCTGACCTTTATGACTTCTCAGCTTTTATTCTTGAGGCCTCACAGACAGTCTTCTTTAGGGGATGTAGTCCAGGCATCCCCTAGACCAGGCTGCCTGGGTTCTGGCAGTCACTGCTGTGCACTCTCAGTCCCTCCTTTAGGCTGGCTTTTGCAGCCACTCAGTGATTTAGTGCCCTGCTCTGGCTGAAAATGCATCACTTCTTCAGCTTTCAGCTGGGCTGGCTCCATCAACTTACTCACCATGTCATTGAAAGAGCACTAATACCAGCTCAGGGGAGCAGGAGGGAATACGTGCCTAGCAGTGAGGAGGAATGCTATAGCTCAAATATAAGTCAGTTTGAATTATATCATTAATGTTTACATGCTGTGAAGTACCTCATTAGCATTTGTGCTGAAGCAGGATAAACTCAACTCCATATGTCGCTTCCCTCACCTCCATCTTTTCTGTTGGTTAATGATGATGCCACCTATTATTTTCCTAACTCATTTTGACTCCTCCCTCTTTTTTGTTCTTCAGGCCTAAGCTGTCTAAGGCCTGTTGTGTCTTGCTCTGTAGGGTCTCTAGGAAGTGATTATTATACTGCCAGTAAAACCAAAATAATCAGGCAGGTTTTTTTCTCTTCTCTGAACACCGTTTTCACCTTTCTGGTCTCTGTGACACCCACAGTTCTTTGCCTTTACCACTGCTCTCAGGGGGTTCAGATTTTAAAATACTTTTTTTTTTCTTACGTGTTTGTAACACAACTTGATTCTTCTGTACCTTTCAGCACTTGAATGACTAGGTTTAGAAATGTATATTGAATTTCTCAGTTGACTTGATTTAGCAAGCTAACTGCAAGCTATCCTGTAGAGAATTGAAACAGAAGATGGACACTATAATGGGGAGCCTTGCAGTCAGAACAGAAATAATAAGGTATTGCAGCTCAAATTTATACCACCTTTTTCTTTGTGTTGGCTTTTATAAGTAATTCTGGTTTACTGAAAAACATAGGTTGTATTTTAGAAATAATCACAATTGTACCACGAAGTCCCAAAATGAGTATGTTGTTTGTTGGCCCGACCCGTGCACAAATCTTAATATTTAAAGACTGCTTCCTGACCTTCTCCAGCTGCATGGAAGAGAACAGACAATAACTTCAAGCTCCCAAATAGAAAGTGACCAATGCTTTCCTTTATTTCTTGCTATTAAAAAGAGGTCCGTTCCTAAATAAACAAAAAGAGAAAAAACAATGCTTAAAATCACGCTTCAATAGTCATTACTAACAGAGAAAATAGAAGCACTATAAATGAGCTGCTGTTTATAATGTTTGATGTGTGTGTTTCTTAAATAAAATAAAAGGCTTTTTATGTCTAGTTACACAATTTTATATTTACTCCGGGATGAATGCCAGAAGTCCATCAATTGTCCTCAAGATCTTTCATCTGAAGCCACAGATGGTCAAATTTAAACGAGTCCAGGCTGTCAGTTTCTGTGCTGCTCAGTATGCCGTTGTACTCAGTTTTTCATGTCCTGATGTAAATGTTCACAGTCAGTCAGTGTGCACCTGTGAGCTCCAGGTTTGGAAAGGTTGTCGAGATCTGGCCCTCATAGATTAGGGCTGAGTGAAACCTATACAGGAGCAGGAAGCCTCAGAAGCACTCTGTGGGTTATTGACTCCGTCTTCTTCTACTGCAGGGATCCATGTCATATGCAATCCTGCTCGTAACCGTATTCCCTCTACGCTGCCTTCTTTGTAAGCTATACAAGCCAAACTTTTTTTTAAAGTTTTCTCTCCTAGTTTACTATCTTATAATGTACCAGGTAATGTATTTCCAATAGAAACAAAAATATTAGTGGCCACACTGAAAATACTGGACCTGGACACACAAGGGCTAGAGAGGCTCTTCTGGTTTGACCATTTTTGGCAAGAATTATACTGGGATGATTGCCTATGGGAGCACTGAACTAGATTCAATGTCTCTGGAGGTATCTTTCAAACCTCCAGTTTTTGCTGGTGTATTCTTTCCTCCAGTGGTCTCTCTTCCCTCTTAGCAGTCTTCAGCTTTTCTCTAGTATTCTGCTTCCAACTTTCTAGGAGCTAGGCCACTTTTTCCCTTCTTTTCTGAACCTGTTGTTTAAACCTCGTGAAATGGCAGATTAGAGAGAATCTGCCGCCATGCACTCCTATCCATAAACAAAAGTATTCTTAGGGCTGCTATCTTGCCTGTCCTGACTTTCCTTCCAGGGAGGTTTGACCTCCTTTTCAACATGGCCCTCCTCTTTCTTGCTGGTATTCAGAGGCTTCCCTTCCAGGCATCTCCCTCCTCAGTGACAGCAAGGTGCTAACACCTCCCCAGCGAGCCTGATTCTTGGACATATATTCCTCCTTACATGAGCTTTACTTGTTATTTCCAACAGGAAAGTGGCACAGTTAAGACTGAGCCTTAGTTGCCCTAAATAAGCTTGCTTCTTGCTGTGATAGGGGCTGAAAACATGCTCTCCAGCTGCTATGGCACTGTTCTTTAGCTCAACAGCTGCCTAGCCTTGAGCCCTAGAAACTTTGGGAACTAGCAGTTGTGCTTAAACCTTCCCCACTCTCAAAGAACAAGTGTTTTCAGAACATAATTGCTACTCAATCTCCCCTGAATCTAACCCTTTCCAATTTTTATTGAGCAGTAATAATGGATTGTGTCTTAATTTTAATTCAAAGGGTTTCTGTGATTTTTTTTTTTTTTACTTCATTTTTATTGTACATGCACATTGCCAGGTATCACACTGAAAAACTTAAAAACTTCTCTGGCAAAGAGGTTGTGTTTTTTGCATATCAAACTTTTCAGTTATTTACTCAGGAGATAAATAAAAACTTAATTTTTCTTAGATAATTTTCTAATGGCAAGAGAACTGAATACTGTTCTACCACATAGGTTCTATGGAGGTATTTAAAATGCACACTGATTTCACATCCTTAGTTAGAAAAGCTACTTAACCTTGTTTTCTCTTATAAAGGCTTTGCGCGGGAGCTGCTGTGAGTGCTTGTCAGCCCATCTGTCCTATCTTAAACATATAAACAAATACATGTCCCTCAGCATTTCCCAAAATAGGGCCTTAGGGCAGTATGGATTGTCAAGAAAACCACAGTGAAAGCAATGGATCTTGATAGGCTGCTGTTTGACTGGTTAATAAATGAAAGCTAAATATAAGAGGAAATGTTTAAAAGAACAAACTACAGTGAGAGACTCCTGGCAGGGCTACAGAGGGAAATTGCATGTGATACACTCTGAAGTTCACAGGCACTGAGAAAGATCCACAGTTTCTCTTTGGTGTGGAGACAGGAAACACACACCAGACTAGTAGTCTTCAGCTGCTCTTAAAAAAAAGAAAAGAAAAAAAAAGAAAAAATAAACTATTTTATCTACATTTTTTTCCACAGACTCAGTCCTGCTGTGCTGGTATATCAAGCTGTATGTCAATCAGTCTCCATATCTCTTCCTTTAAGCTCTGTATAATGTCAGTCTCTTTCCTTCAGCTGCAAGTTCTCAGGGCAAATCTTCCTTCCACAAAACAAAATCCCTCCCGTATATACCTATCACCGGTAACAGTGTGGTTTGCACCTAACCTGCCAGTTGCTGACACTGTTTTGAGCACTGTGGTGATTAGATTGGCCTTGAGCAGGTTTAGATCAGCAGGTGCTTAAAGCAGTTATGAAGCCTGCAGTCTGTCCAGGTTAAGGCTCCAAGAATTCAAGTTTGGGGTCAGATATAGGTAATAGCAGGGAGACATGAACCACTTGTATTCATGGGCTTCTACTGTTTCTTTGTGGCAGTGCTTCCTGCCTGTGACGTTTTCCCCAACCCTCTTGTTTCTCTTTTTCTTATTTTCCCATTTTACTTCCTTCCTTTTTCCTGTGGATATGAATCAGGACCTAAAGTCTTTTTAGCATGTTTGATGATATGCATCACCATGATTAATTTTAACCCTTTTTTATTTTGGGAGGGGGGATGAGTTTCCCCAATTTCAGAAGTTAGATCTCTCAAATGTAGTCCTAATCACTTTGAAAATCTTTTTGGTTGCTATTGCTTCTTTAGTGTCTGTAATAAAACTATCCCTCACTACTGTATGTATCATTTTTTCCTCCTTATCCTGTATTCCTGACAGTTGCCTATGTGGCCTGGATATGGTTTATCCACCCTTCAATTAGCAGTGATTGAATGGGAGAGGGGATGCTTTTACAGGGAAGCATAAATGCTGTATCAGCACTGTTGTTTGATCTTCTATATAAAGTTTATTTATAATCCCACCTTCCCCTGGAGATGCATTTCATTTTAAGCAATCTTGGCAATAGTTTGTTTCTGCAGTATATTTTGCAGGTTCTTTAGTACAAGTACTTTAGTAATGAACACTGGTTACTCTTGTCCATATAAGTGATGACTGAAGAAAAAATCTTTTTCTGTGTGGGATATGATTCTGGCTGCATCTTCCCATACTCGTTCAGAGGCCTGTATGCTGTGCAACCATGTGGCAACTATTACCAAAATTGTTTTTAACATCACATAAATATCTAGGTAGGTGGAGGTTTAGGGGGAGAATAATGTGTCACCTGAGGAGGCTGGTAGCAGTAGATTTTTGACCTAGGAGCTGAGCTTAGGTGCTCTGCAGGAGATATGTCTTCTAATTGTCTCACTGTAAGATTCCTGAGAAACAGATTTGCTCTGTACACTTCAAAAGCACTAAAATAATGGAGACAGTACAAACTGTCTCCTTTCATCTGAAACTTTGTGGCTCCCTCATAATTCTTAGACTGCTGGTGTTAGGAGCTGTGACCGATACCCAGTATCAAACACCTCTTCCTGTAAACTTACCCTGTCTTGGCATTAAGGTTAACAGCTGTTGATCCCTCTTCTCACTTACGTTTGACTCACTCTCACCTGTTAGTTCATATCCTCAGGAAGAAAAGCTTGGAGATGACTGTGGAAGAGGGGAAATAATTTGATCTTGCAAGGCAGGGGAAAGTTCAGTGAGGCAGGAGTATTTTGGTGTATTGAATCTTGCTGCCTAACTGGTGCATAATTTGTTGTACAGTAGAAAAGTCTTGCTTATTCTTTGCTGTTTCCAGGTTGTTCGGTTTGAGGTTTTTTTCATATTGAATACTGAACAGATCCAATTGCTGCTGTTAGAAAGGGAAGCCTATCTACCGAGAAGGGTCCATAATGATTTTCTGCACTTCTTGGAGAGTTTTTGAATGCTAAATTGCCTGTGTGTATTCTTCATGTACCATATGCAAATATTCTTCAGGAGGTGATACTACCACTTCAGACAGTCAATATTTTCTGTGTAAGAACTGTACACGTTTCCTATCCTACCAAGAATGTATATATATCTATGAAGACTTAAGATTGTATCTTTTTGAGCAATTCTCTTTCTTTAACCATCTGAAACTTTCTTCCTGTTTCTCAAGTTCTCTGCTGATTTATTAGACACTTGTGTTATATTGTGTACTTTTTTGTATTGGCTGTATTGCTATATTTCTCCTTTCCCTCATTAAAAACTGTTCTTCTCATCCTTTTACTGTGCTGCTTTATATAGCAAATACTCATATCATATCAGGTAACCTAGGGTAACCAGCTTCCCTAGGGTTGTTTGGAGCATATTTCATGCTTTTATAAGATAGTGAAGAAGCTATGGTGTGAGGGATCATGGAATACTCACGGTAGAAATAAATGGACAATATACAGAAAAATTTACTGAGAGAGTAAGTCTCTTGTACGGGTGTTTCTGCTGATGTGTGCTTAGAAACCTATGAGAGAAGCAGGTTTTGAGGAGAGATTTGGAAGAGGAATCTAAGGGCACCTTGTTTCTAGAAATGCGGCCTTCAGCTTAGGTCATTTAGTTCTCTACACTGTCTCCATCCTTAACTCATCTTGCATATTTAGAAATGTGTAGAAACTCTAGCTTTCTCTTAGTGATATATTGAGGACACAAAGAAAGCTGCAAGATATCACCTTCTTTCATACCTAAGCCAGCTGTCTGTTGTGATTAGAAACGATTTTGTGGAAATCCTTCAGGAAGTTAAAAACTCTTTGTTCTATTAAAAATGTAACTGTTTTAAATTTACGAAAGTGCAGTTCCCAAGAAAACGCTACATGAACAGATACAGAAATGATGATGCTTTCTTTTTGCTCCCCATGAAAAGCACTGATGCTGCTGTAAGAAAACACTTCTGCTTTTTAGAAGACATGCATACATCAACTTGGCCTCGTACTGCATTCTAGAAGGGGATCTTTCCACATTCTTCTCTGCAAACTTCATTTTATACTTTTTTATTGGTGGCAATTTTCAATTAGCTCTAAACAGGAGTTAGAGCTGAACCTCCAGTTCCCTCACAGAGAAGAACAAATGCTGTTTTATAGATTTACCCCTTTCAAAGGACAAACATTTGGCAACTTACAGATGCTTCATCAAATAGATGTAGTAGATAATCCTTTTGTCTGAACTTTCTGCCTGGGGTACTAGGAAAATCTGCTTTTATTGCGTGCTTTAAATTAAAGTGGAATGCAACTTTTTTTTTGGTTATGACAGCCTGCTAGGGGATCCAGTGTTTAATGCCATTTACCTGGCATGTCAGAAGGAGT
Source organism: Apteryx rowi (assembly GCF_003343035.1). Classification (NCBI taxonomy): domain Eukaryota; kingdom Metazoa; phylum Chordata; class Aves; order Apterygiformes; family Apterygidae; genus Apteryx; species Apteryx rowi. The sequence continues at coordinate 731,872 of NW_020448719.1, forward strand.
CACTAAACAAGGAGGAAGGAAGCTGTTGTCTGCCTGCATGAGCAAGTGAAGAGGTAAGAAAATTTCCACTTTCACTAAGGCCTTCTTTACAGAAGACAAGAAGCTGCATTCATGACATAAATGGCTACTCTGAATACAATGACGTACATGGGGTGTCTTTTTCTAAAACTTTATCCTTGGCAGTAACATCACAATTTATCTTGGAGCTGCAATCCCAACCGAATAGATCTCTCTGTCTCAGCTACTGAGGATTCTCCTCCTTTACCTTCTTTGTTGACTAGCTACACATGCACCGTGTTACAGCTGCTTTATATATATGCTCCTCAGGGTTCAAACATGTCTCAGATACATATGGACCTTCCATATATGCAAAGTGATCCTGAGCTAGAACCTGCAAAAGAAGATGATTCCTTTGCAATGTATCTGATTTATTTTATGCCTGTGGGCTAAGTGTGCCTCTGATATGGTATCCATAGCTGTTCCTCCCTAGCTGTTAGAGATGTCATCAGTGCAAAACAAATGAGGAAAAATTGTCGCAAAACCCAAAACAAACATAAAACCTGAAACTCCATTTGCCATGTAGATGAAGAAGAAAAACCTGAGGAAGGGCCAGCATGAGTTGGGTAGGACCTGTTTGCTTACTTCTGTTAGAGAAACAGCTCTTTTATAGACAAGAAAGTGCCAAGAAATCCATGAGCAGATAAAGAAAATGTTGTCATTTCTGTATCCTCCCAGTGAAAAGCAAGATCTTCAATGTTTCACTGATGATAATCCCCGTTTAGCAATGCAGGATCTTCCTTGACCTATAACTGTACTGTCAATATCATCCTCTCCATAGTGTGGTATGGAGGAGGAAAGAGTTCAAAGTTCCACTACAGTGGGCCCAAGGTATTAGAAGAAAGAAAGAAAGTGAACAGAACATGCACATGCACCTGTGATCTGAATATCTGGCAGTTTTTGAATTTGGGAGAACATCTGGCAAGAGAGAAAACATCAGGAGCATCAGTGCTTGGTGAATCTACTGCTCCCTCTGTAATTAGACACTTATTTGAGGATAAAGTTAATCATCTCATTAGCACCACCTATATAATTACAGTAGTATATATGGAAATAGCCGTGTCACCCAGCCTTCATCTTCTCTCAGGCTCCTCATCACCCTCTTTGTCATTAAGGCTGCTTTTGTGCTCCCACTTGCTCATGTGTTCACAGCCCATGCATAAAAGAACCTTGTAGACTGTCCCAGTGGTAGCGTTTAAGGATTTCTTGTCATGGTGCTGTGGTAGCAAGGAGAAGAAATGCACCTGTAGAATAACAACCCCAGCTCTGAGCAGATGTGAAATTTGTTAATACTTAGATTTAGGTCAGACAATATTTGGGTATAGACTGCTTCCCATGCCTGTTTGTGCGACCTCATAAAGGCCTTATAAAGTTGCATTAGGGATGCTGCCACAGTGGGAAATGTTTAGGAAAATTCTAGTGTAGAGAACATAAACAGGGAATTCCACAGGTTAGTGCAGCCTTTCCAGTCACTCAGAGAAGGATTTGCAAAAGTACCCAGCCTAAATCTGGGTGTCCTGACTCCAACCAAGAAAGCTTGCCACTGACTTTGAGGGAAACCAAGGTAAGACAATAATTAATGCATTTGAAAATGCTACTGTCAATTGCTTGCTATATTTAATCCCTGTCTTCTCTACTACTCCTGTTTCGTGTGCACAAATGAAGTGACAAGCTTCATTCAGAGAAGAAAAATAACTTTAATAATGTGTTGTTTTCTGCTATTGTTCAATATAAATGAGAGGTGTTGGTTTGACATGCTAAAGAGAAATATAAGAAAGGAACAGACCTTCCATGACCTGTCAAAGCTAGCTAAGAGCAGCTCAGCAAAAGACTGCATGCTTCATTTTGGACTATATCCTGTGTTCTTCTTTGCTATCACTGCTGTTCAGCTGCTCCTCAGCTGCTAACAGCAGCTTAATAGATCATCATCACACCCTGCAAGATGTATTGGTTAAATCAGCAGTGGAGTGCAGTGGCCTCTGCATTCACACCAGGCACTTTGAAGCTCTGGTTTGATTATGGGTTTGCAGCACCACTAAATTACAAATAATAATATGGATCCCAAAAGCTGTGTGGTTGAAATATATTGCAAAAGTTGTAACCATTTCCCCTGTCTGCCTCTGTCTCCACTTTGGCAGTTTCTGTAGAAGAGCTAGCTGTTGCAGCGTTTGCTTTAGCTCCTTGGAATGCCTCCTCCCTAGGCTATACCTCAGGATGCAGCTGTGAGGTATTTAACCCTCCACTGCTATTTCTCTAGGTTATGCATCTAAAGCTTCCCTGTAGCTATTCACTAAATGAAGAAGTTAGTTGTCAGTCAGTTCCTGACTAAAGCAATTGGTCTTTTAATTTGCACTTTAATTTTTATGGATAGTGCCAAAAAAATAAATATAGCAGCCCCTAAACCAAACCAACCAAGTCTTAGTCAGACCTGTTACAAAGAGAAATTGGTGATGTGCCCAGGATCTTTGCCTGTTTTTCGTTATTTCCTTCTTGCTCAAAATGATTCTGTAGCTCAGCAGAGTTGGGGTTAGACAATCCTAGCTGCTGAACAAGGCAGGAAGGAATATACAAGATGGAGAACTTGTGAATGCACCATAAAGAGGATTGCTTTGATGGTGAGACTGCTGCACTTGCTGCTTTGAGTGCTCTATATTTAAGGAACTGAACGAAGAAGCTGAAAGTCTCATAATGAAGTGATTAAAAACCATGATGACTGAAAGTAAAATACCTGAACCTGAAACTGCTCGGAAGACAGTAACCCATGCGGTAATCACTCCTTGTTGTAGCTATTTGTTTTTGAAGGTCTTCAGTCGATTTGCTGTATCCATTGAAAATATAGTTGGCAAAGAGTAGCTTTCCTTGAATGTACATCTGTCAAAGAACAGAGAAAAAATGCAGAAATTGGCAAGAACAACCACTTATTCTAAATGAAGATGGTAAGCTGAGAAACAGAAAAATGGTAGATAGGTTGGTGCCTTGGCTTACAACTTCATTACGGCTTGCAGCTTTCACCTTTCACAACTTCGGTAAATGAAATATTTGATTGTGTTTAAGGAATTAAAAAGTAAAATACTTTCATACTTTTCTAGTTCCTTATGCACAAGATTTCCAAACATAGCATACAGGAGTGTACAACGCAGTATTTTGCATGATGCTTCATGAACTACCAAACACCACTGCCATCTGTCCTGGTAATATTTCAGTTTAGAAAGGTATGGCGTAACATAACATATTTGAAGATGAACACAGACAAATAAAGTTGGCATAGGAAAAAAAACTGTTTTTTTTCTTTTGCACCCCTTGCATTAGCTTAATATTTTTCTTCATTTTCTTTATTAAGAAGGGATAGGAATAGGGTATCATACTTCTAAACTTTTATAAATAGCAATGAACTTTCCTCTTATAAATACGGTATCTATCTCATTTGGAAACAGCTTTTTAGAGAAGAAAGGTGATCAAGGTAATTTGATTAACTTAAATCTACAGGAATTAATTAAGTCTGGTGTTTAAAGCCTTTAAGGGTTGAAAATGTGGGCAAAATCTGAATCTTTAGCAATTTTCTCTCCCTGGAAAAGTAAAATAAGAGACTAAAGCTAATTCAGAGCTGTTCAGAAAAATCCAGAAATATTTTTCAAATGTATTTTCACAATTTTGAACTTGCTTTCGATTATGAAGTACGTTTCACGGCGTCACATTCATTTATGTGTTTCCTGAAGCTGGCATTTGGAGATGACTAGTTTATCATGACATCCTCAACAAAAGAGGTGAGTTAAAAGCCAAATCCTATTTTGTGCTAGAACCTGCAAGTCTCAAAGAAGTCAGACTTAGGATGCCTTTTGCAAGATCTCCACAACTGACAGGACAGGGCCTTCTGGATTTTTAGAATATTTCTGTTGGTTTTTTATGGGTTTGCTGGGTTGAACCTTTTGTTTTTTAATATTCCCAGACTCAATATTACCAGAACAAATTCAAGAAAAAATGAATACTTTTCCCATGTTGCAAGGACTGTTCCACATGGATGTAACACATAGATGATCTCAAAATCAGGACTTGAAGAAAAGCCTGTTGAAATGTTATATATAAAAAGAAAGAATGTGAGAGCATTCTCAGCTTTTTCTCTGTCAGTAGCGAAATGGTGACTTGTTGGGACAGATTCTCACTGACATGAAGGTCTGTGTCATTGTTCTGGCAGTGTAAAGGGACCTTTGTTTAAGGGAGAATTGGCTTAGTTGAATTTAAAACTGTAAGAATCATTTAAGCTGATGTACTGTCCAAAGCTGCTTGTGTTGTGGGATGTTCCCAGTGTTACACAATTGGAAACATCTGGCTTATTTCATGGAAGCTCTCAGCATGCAGGACTCCAAGTCAAGACTTTTGAATATTTCAGGGTAATGCATATTCGAGTAACAATGGATGTATTCACTAGAAGGAAATCCAGAGGACCACGAAATTGTCTTCATCTTACCAAGATGTATTCATCTGTAATGTAACCAGTAATGAACGTGATGTAGAACTGTGCTTTTGCTTGTGGGTAATTGAGAAAAAAAAATTTATATCAAGCATTTTTCAGTTTTATAGGCAAAAACTATTATGATAGCACTGTTTACTCAACTGTGAAACACTCTTCTTTCAGTCTAGTAACTTGTCTTATTACTATAAAGAGCTCTATTTACCTGAGTGTGCTGAAGTTCTTGTGGAGAGAGGCACTCACACGAGTGTGGAATTGGAAGTGATGAACAGGATTTTTTCATACATGGGCACCATTACACTGTGATACAGGTTCTCATTTCTCCCCTCCTTTGCTGAAATCATATTCTGTGAGCAGTGTCAGCATCATCAAAAGGGAATCCTGTAAGCTCTCCTTGGGGTACAGGCTTGGGTGTATGTTGGCAGGTGGAAATGACAATAACATTTGGCCTCAGCTACTGATTCTGTGGCTACAATGTAAGCTCTTACGACTGTGTGTTTTCTCCTTCAGGTAAACTCTTTGCATATGTTCTGACTTTCCTTACTCTTGATGTTGCTATCCTCATTTCAGTTTCTTCCTCATACTTTATTTATACCTATGTTTCTTTTCCTGCTTCTTACTTCTTTCACAGCAATACCTATCTTGCTTCCCATAACTGACTCTCTCAGATTGGGCTCACCCTCCCCTCTACCCAATCATACTTCTCACTATACAGATGCTTCTGATCTGACAACCAGTCTGTCATCTCTCTCCCATATATCTCTGTTGTCCTTCCTCATTTCTGCACGTTCTTTCTTTGTTTAGGGGGGGATCACAGAGAGCAAGAGAAGAAATTTTCAGCCACACGTAGCTCAGCTTACTTCTTCTGCTCCATAGGCTGGGAATTTGTGCTTTGGTTTGGTCACTGTTCCCTGGTCTACTCTGGTCTTTGGGTTCCCCATACAGATACCTAAATTAGTTTCCTCTTGCTGCTTCAAGCCCTTAGGCATTGGGCTGTCCAATTTAAGTGCCTTTTGCTGCCAAATTTGTATGGAAGCAACACACAGCACTCCTCTCATATTGGCTCCATTTAACCACTGGCATTGTCCTACTGCCGAAATGTGGTGGGATACATACTAGTTACAATATTTCATTTAGAGCTCTGACTCTCTTTCAATGTGGCTAATGATGAAAACTGCAACAAGTAAATAGGGAAGTAACCTTTTGCCACTGCAGGATTGCCTGCAGAATGCTTTGAAAGTTTATAAATAACAGTGATATTCTCTGACACATATGTTTTCTGTAATTGTACAAAATGAAGAGACTGATAGAAGGGGTGGATAAATCTATGTCAAAGATGATCTGATGCATTAATACAGAATGCATTGAAACTTTTCTAAGAGAATATAAATCAGTAGGCTGCCTCTGGCAATCACCATTCCTCTCAGAGAAATGTAGCCCTTTTCATTACAATTCACCTGGCTGATTCTGTGATGTTATGACACGGAGGAATTTCATTATTCCCTGCACCACAAGCAATCAATTTGTGCCTTCAAGCATGAAGTTTGAATATGCCTGTAACTTTGCTTTGCTTGCATAATGCATAAATGTTACCAGTCAAAGTTTTCCGGTGCCTTTCAAATTCCTGTCACTCTTCTGATGGCCTTTTGTGGAATGTGACTTTCACAGGCTGGCTTTTTATGGCATTAATAAGAATTTTATTTTCTATAGGGCATCGTTCTGCCTTGGCTCACTCCTAAAACACCAGGAGTTTATAGAATAAGATTATTCATTAGCAAGCAGCTCTGAAGGCAAATTTTTCTCAGTAAGCATAAACAGGTATAGCAAAGTTCATTTACCCCTACTGGGGTAAATTTAATCCAAAGCCTTACAGAACTGGAGTCTTTGGTGAAAGCCAAGACATAAATTTGGATGGTGGCATTTTGGGGGGGAAATGTTCTTTCTCCTCTGAGCTAAACATAGTTCTGGCAAATGGCCTCAGACTGAAATTCTTGAGGGAGTCATAATAAGCAAGCCAGGACAAAGAGGAATATTTTCTTCTCCCTGACTAATTCTGCCAAATAAAAAGGTGAAAGGTCAAAGATGAACCTTAATGCTAGTAAAATTCTGAACTTAGAGCAGTAATATGTCAGAACATAGAAGAAAGTCAAAATAGAAAATGTTATATTATTGGCAGCAGTGGGTTGGTTTTGTAAGCATCATATATCTCAGTCCTGACTACTTTTAACCTTTTGGAGAAGGGTGAATTTTAGATATTAAACACAGGCATTAAGCAATCTACAGAAGCAGTGCTGGGAGTTCAGCCCATACTTTCCCCTTTTACATCTTTCCAGCTGACTGAAGGAGTAATGTGGGGCTGTCTTTTGAGTCATCAGAAATTCTCTTTGCCCTGCTTTTTTCTGACTGAGACAATCATTCTCTGGGTTAATTTCCTTCTTTCTTCTGTCTAGGAATATACACAGATTATCAAACTTCCCATGTTTATTTTATGGAAACAGTTCTATTGATTCAAACTACTCCTTAGAGAAGCAACTCAGCAAGGTCACGTTTATATGTGCCTGTGCATTTGGATGCAGAAGAAAAAAAGATCTGGCCACATTAAAGTTTCCTTAAATTTAATCTCCAGAGTTTAAGTACATTTAATGGAAGCTTTCTTATCTGTTTGGATTTTGTAGTGCCACCCTTCTTAGGCTGGTAGTCTGCAAACAAGACTGTTGAGCTGTTCTTTTCATGTTTTTATAGATTATCTGTGCCGATAATGACATACAACTTTTACATCACTGTGGGATGTGCAAATAGGAATTTGACCTATGAAATATGAAATCTAACTTGTAAGCTCAGTAGTGCTGGAGTGTCCAGATGCAGATCAACCAGAAAGAATCTGCAGGAAAGCAAGGGGAATGACCAGAACTCAAAAAAATATGACCTATAAAGAAAGGTGGTATAAACTGTTTAACATACAGAAGTGAAGACTGAGTGTGGGATTATAGTTGTGGGAAACAGAAGGGACACAAAGATCTTTACATGACCTGCTCCAGAAAAAAAGAGAACAGTCTGTTTTCCATGTCTGTGGTAAGCAGAGGAAGAAGTAATGGGCTTTAATTGCAGGAAGAAAAATTCAATAGGAAAAGCTATCAAGCAATGTGAGTATAAAGCATTAGGTTATATTCTGTGAGGAGGCTGTGGTTTCTCTATCACTGAGAGTCTTTGAGAGCGGGTTAAACAGCAAGAGTCTCGCAGGAGAGAAACAGGCATTTCCAGTATGTGATTCATTTCACCCATTTCCATTATACGTTGGAACAAGATGAATCACAGTGTGGATTGCCTGTTTCTCTTCAGGGACAGTGAAAGACTAGAAAGCTGGTTCAGGTGTAGAGGTCTATTTTGTATATGTCTAAAACCAGGTGAGGACAATACTGTGTGTTGTGTCAGTAACAGCACAGACACAGTTGATTCTATACTGGTGGACATGGCTAGACTAGATGACCTCTTGAGGTTGTTTCTAGACTATGAAGGAAATGAAGAACTATCATTGCAGAAGGTCTGCCTAACTAAAGGGACTAATCAAACACAAAAGTTGCTGGTTCAGTTAGACGGCAGTAACAAAAAGTTGGTATTGTCTGATGGCTGCTTGGTTGAATAATATGGAATGAGATAATGAATAATGTAACTGTTAATACACAAACAAGTAAATCATCACCACACAGGGAGCAAACAGGCATCCTTAGTTAGTCAAAGAAGTAGAAGAAGCATAGAGACTGATTATCCTGTAAATTTCTGATTACAGCCCTTCCAGAATAGCTTTTATGAAACAGAAAACAGTGCAAGCACTTTGTATAGTTCTTGGCCTCTATGTATAAATAGAGGATTCCACATCCTGGGCTCATTTCCGAAGCATTATATTTACTGGAGAAACATTGTCATCTTGATTATCTGCAGCAGAAAATGGTAGAAATAATTTTGAATGGTGTTTCCAGAAGACTCCTATTCAACTCTTGAATCTAAAGAAGTCCAAACTCACTGAATGGCCTGAAATAGAATTAAATCCTTTCATGTGGTTGACGAGCTGCAGAATCAGCTCAAAATGTTCAGCCTGTATCGTAATGATTGCACTTAAGTGTGTGTTTGCGTGTGTGTATATATGTACACTATACACACCATGCTTTGTTATTGTTAGGTTCATAAGTTTGTTGTCCTAGTAAGTTCTTCATAAATAATGTACAATTATAAATTTGTAAACTAGACAGAAAAGGCATCTACCTAGGGAATAAGAGGAATGAAAATCCTATGGGAAAGAAAAATCAACAGCAGGAATGTTTGGGGTTTTTTTTTCAACTCAGCACAAACAATGCTTTTGAAAAAACAATTTTTGCAAAAAATAAAAACTTTGGTTCCCTTCCTCCTCCTGCCCCTGAGGCACACAGCTCTCTAACATTTTGAAGGCACAGGAATTCAATTCTGGCCGAAGATCTTTAAATGGGGGTTGGGGGGAGGGATTGTCCATATGGCAGGAAGTACATGCCACGATCAGAGAGAAGCAACTGCCCCTGGGAGCAACTGCATTATTGTAATGCTTCTGTAAAATGATTTCCTCAAGGCATCTAAAAGACTATACAGAAAGCTGTCTAAAAGCAAATGTTTAATATCATACAACATTTCCTTCTTGCCTAATAAGTTGATTAAACTTGAACTTAACTCTTTTTTTTTTGAAGCCATGTATTCTTTTTCTTAAACACACTTGTATTTATTTAACTGAACAATAGTTATTTCAGTAGGAAATTAAGGATAGATTCTGTCCTTATAAGTTTACTACGCAAAAGCTTTTGATTCATTAGACAGCACAATTGTGTTTAATTTTGAAGATTTTTTTCATGATCATCTAAGGAAATCCCCAATGGTGTTGGCCCAGAGGAAATTAGTTATCTGCCTTGAGAAAAAAACATGTAAAATTAAGTAAATTTTCAATCCTACCTACTTCTACACAGTTTGAAAGAGACCTTCTGTGCTGTTCCTGGGAACATTAATTTTGCTTTACTGAAGCTTTACAAATTAAAATATTTAATAAATAAAATATTGAAGGTGGTTCCTGAGGCAGAGAACCTTCTTCTCATGAACTCTGTGCATTTTTTTTCTTGCTAATCCTTTATTAAAGTTTTATCCGAATTAAAGCAACAGCCTTGCATATAACAGTGTTAAAAACGGCTGTACAGGATTATACCAAAGGCTCGTCCAACCCACCCAGTATCCCATCACTGCGAGTGGCTGGTAGCTGAGGAGTAGGGAGGAGGAGGAGTGGAAGAAGCAGGGCATTTATAGGACAATCCTATTCTCTGTCACCCATACCAGCCATGAGCAGTTAACAATTCAGGGATTTCCTCAACTAAAAACTGTGTCTAGGCTATCACATTTGACAGCTGCCAATGGAGCTAGCCTTCGCATGTATCTAATTCTTTTGAACACACTTATTTTTTGGCCTCCACAACATCCTGTAGCAAAGAGTTCCACAATTTAATGATGTGCTGTGAGAAAAAGAACTTCCATTTGTTTTAAATCAGCTGCTTGATCTCTTCATTGGTGCCCAATCACTCTTGTGTTTTAAGAAACAATGAATAATCATTTCTTATTCCTCTGCCACACCATTTTTGTTCTATGAAGCTTTCTCATACCTCACTTTAGTCTCTTTAGTAAGCCACTCTGTTTAGTCCTTCCTTCCATGTAGTGCCATTCCATATGATATCCTTTTTTGAGAGTTATGTGCTGTGTACCAGAATTACAAGAATGTTTCCTGTTTTCTTATTTACCCTTTTACTAACATTCTGTTTGTATTATGACCATTGCAAGGCACTGAGCAGAAGTTTTCAGAGATATGTCAGCAGATGAGTCCTAGGTCTCTTACTTTAGTGTTAAGAGCTGTTGTGTCCATCTTTGTTTCTGTATTTGTATAAATGATTAGTATTTGCTTTTGAGCTGCTCTGGAAATGACTATACAAAAAATGCTGCATTTTCACTTTGTGACTTCAGACATTTGAAAGCTTATCTTTCTGCTGGTTTTTGCAAGTCACCAAACCATATTTGCTACATCTGGCAGCTTTCCTTAGCGCACTCTGGTCTGCAGAGAATGCTAGTACTCCTGCAGTGTGGCTTTGGTCAAGTCTTCTTCAAAGTCAGTCCAGTGCAACTGTGCTAAATTGCTCCTGGTCTTTTTGTTAGATTAGCCTGTTCTGGCTCAGCAGGGTAACAGCTGGGTGAGTCTGACTTGGAATTGCTTGAGGATAGGTTGAATACTTCCCTGGGAACATCAAAGATGGCTCCATCTGTATAAGATGTTCATTGTCCGGTATCATTAGAAAGGTTTTAAGGGTTGTAACCAGGTGAAACAGACTCTAATCTTTGGGGTTTTTTGTTTGTTTGGACTGATTATTTGTCAGCTAAGAGACAGCTGTCTGTATCTGAGTACTGACCTGAAACAGATCTTGTACTTATGGCTCATCTTTGAGCAATTAAGTGCAAAGTAAAAAAAAAAAAAACAAAAAACCAAAAAACCTGCACATATACCATATAATGTATTTAAATGATTTTTAAAACAAAATAAGTTTTTAAGCTGTTCTAAGAATTATGAGGTCATCAGCCATAAAACATTGCTTGGAATCCTGATTTTTCTTTCAAATATAATCAATCATTTCCATATGGGAATGCAAAAAGGTAACATGGAACAGAATCAAAGCACACCTGTGTATTTGGCTAACATAGTTCCTCAGAGCTGTTAATGAACATTCTCATCAGCTGTGGGTCATTCATACTATGGCACGTAATCTTTTTTTCTAAGGGGGCCATCAGTTCATTGTGTACTTTACCGAGTATTTTCCCACTTTGTTTCCATCAGCTTTATAAAAAAGGTAGTGTTTTGGGGTTTGGAAGGAGTTTTATTTTTTTCTTCATTTTGCTTTTCCTATTTCTTCATATTACTTTGTCACCAGAGAGGAAAAAAAATATTATCAATATTACCAGGAAAAAGAAGCTGAGTGATTAAAAGTTTAATCTTCTTCAGACATGTGTTCTGTGGTTTTATACATGGCTAAGTAATGTCGTATAGACTGCTAGTGTCACCCAGTGGACAGAGAAGCTGATCACAGACGGGTGTCCTCATGTAGGGAAGTTTTTCTCTCTGTAGGAATACTTAGTTCTTAACTGACAGAAATGGCCTTAATTTTGCAGTAGTTAAGATAAGAGGATACCTGAAAGGTCCTCTGTTCTAATGCCATGGCCATTGCTAAAAATGTATCCTGAGCAAAAACAGGAAGTGTACTTTTTCCTCACCATTATTAGGAAGTGGACAAAGAAATAACCAAAGACTTATTAGTGGAGGCTCTCTCCTACTGGGAAGAAAGTAACTAAAATAACCAAGCAAAACAGTATTTGTGCTGGTGTTTATGGAAAGATGTGAAGATTATTAAAATCTGATTGTAATGACACTCTGTGCAATGCAACACAAGATTGTACTTTTTTAGCCTAATAACTGCTCATGACTGCTCAGGTGAACAAGACCTGAAGAATCCTCTCTTCTTCACAGTGTTACAACTGTAATATATTACAAGACATGCAATGTACACCTTGCATCCAAAACTTCAATAGAATAAATCACCTATGAAAGATGAATGCATCTCCTGCCAGAAATTCTAATACTTTCAAACCACACACAAAAACTATATAAGTGCTTAAAACTGGCTTCAGTGTATGCTTCATCTCAGACATCTTTCTGATTTGCAAAGACCGCTTTTCAGAATGTTGGAAAACTGAAGCTTTTTTCTTTTGTTAAAGACTGAAACATACTGTTGGGTGATTTGCTTCAAAACTTTTTGCCACAGATGAAGCAGAAATGTGTTCAGATTCACAGAGAGCTGGATCTAACCACTGAAGTCCAAAGGAAGAAATCATGTTCCTTTACTAGCGCTGTGGCAAGTAGCGCGTGCTACTTGCTGTTTGCAAGGTGGAATGAGAATGGCCTGATGCACCATAAGTCCTGAACTGTTAACATATAATGGAGAGCTGGGGCTGCTGTGATGATGGTCTGTACTCCTGAAGGAAGAAGACTACCATTCTGCTCTCTGGCTGCTCCAAATAGACATGACGTGTCAATCCTAAAGTCACTCATTTGTAACCAGATCACAGTAATAGCACTAGAAGTTAATAATGGCTATAATAGTTTTCACATACCAAAAACATGCCAGGGGATACGTTATGTCTTTCTACCAGTAAAGAACCTTTATGATCTGTACATGCATCTGCAGAGGTGATGTCATATTTGAGGAGGCGAAAGGAATCCAGACAACCCTGAAGCAACAAAGAAAGCATAATTATGTAAGTAGGTGGAAAATTGTGTCTGACCAATTAAGTTAATAACATTCCTTCTAAACAAGTCTGTATGAACTTAATTATCTTTTGCTTTCAGAGTGGGAAGCAATGGTTCTTCACACAATAATTTTGGTGACAGGGGTTTCCAAATTTCTGGATTTCTCTTTGTGGGTGTATTTATCTCTTCTTCAAAGAAACAGTTCCTCTGATTTCTAAAACTAGATTTCACAGTTATGAGAACAGTGGTGGTAGCTGGTCACTGTGCAACCTCTTTATGGGTTTCTCATAAGGCCCAGGAGAAAAAACTTGTGCTGCTGCCATTGGTGAACAAGGGTCAAATACAGCACCAGCCTGTGGAGCAAGGAGGCGATACTCATGCCTTTTTTCCACTGACTCCCCAAATGGGCTTTCAGGTCAGGCTTCCAGCAATAAAGAACAATATGAAAATTTAGATCTGAAAACACCCTCTCTTTCTTCCTCTTTTTGTTACATAAAATGTAGATATTTAATTCAGATTTAGACTCTGCTTCTTGAATAAAAATCTTGCTGGTGCTGAAAAGCACGGGCGTTTTCCCAAAGACTTCAAGAAGGCCAAAATTTCACTCCTTCTATGTTAACTTTTTCAAATGCAAATCAGAAATGATAGCTGCTGCGAGACCAGATTCTCAGGGAATAGATAAATACAACAAAGGCAAAGGAGTTATTTTGATGCCTTAATTGGTACTGTGCCACAAAGCTAGAAAGATCTTCAAGATCCAATTCTAGGGATTTTTTAATCAAGGTTTGAGGTCCTTGCTCTACGTCAAGGGATAATTTGGGGTTACTCCCTTGGCTCTTCCAGAAAAAGGAACAATGTGAGGAATTCCATATCTTCAAAGATATGTAATCAAATATTATCATTTTTCAGAAACAATTTTTTTTGAAACAATTTGTTTCGTAGGAAACTAACACTTCTAGACTTTGTTCCACTTTGGAACAATTTGTTTTAATATTTAAATTTCCTGTGGAACACAATTTTGGAGATGGTGCCAGTTAGACATTTCTGGTGAGATCACTTTTCAGATATTTTAGCAACTAGATAAACAGAAAATTATTCCAAAAAGACTCTCTAAAGGTTTCAACCATGTGTTGCAAAAAATACCTAATGCCTGATGAAACCCACCTGAGCACAAGGCATACTTCTGTTCTTGTTTTTTCTTTCATAGAGCTGCTCTAATTTGTCTTCACTAGGATCCTTGTTCATTTGTGAAGAAGAAGAGACACAGACCACTATGATCTGCTCTTTGGAGGGCATCTGATTGTTAATAAGGTGATCAAACTCCAGGTCTGACACATGGGGAATCTTACGATTACTACATCTGCATGTCTTCCCTTCCTCCCCCATCATAATTCTCCGAAGAACAGCAGGACAAGCAGTCTGGGATATGACCCTGTCATGAGGATGAGAAAATATAGGGAAAAGTGTTAGCAAGTTATACTGTTAAATAAACCAAGTATAGATTGAAGAATCATTTAAAATGGTGTCTATAAATGACAGGCCCAGGCCCACTCTGAACTCTTGTTATCTGAGGCGTGCTGTCATTTCAATGTATCAGGTGTTTCTCAGAGTCTGACGAAACCAGAAGTGCTGCTGAAGCTCCCAGCTTCTGCAAAACCACAGCTCCTGAAACCAAGCAGAGAGGGGAAAGAGGGAAGTGCTTTAACTAGATGAGCTGGCCAGGCAGGCTTTTGTAACAGCTAAGAGCAGACTTCAAAGGCTGAATTATCTGAAGGTCTCATGGGCACCTCTTATCTCTGACAGCTGATTGTAGTATATTCATTTCGTTTTCATTTGTGTGTGCTATGTGTGTTGTGCTATTTGTCTTCCACAAGTGTTGTGAAGATTAATTTGTTTGAGAAGTCCTCTGACTTTTGGGGGGATTCTGCAGGTTTCTCTGATCCAGTAGAAGCACAAAGCAGAAGTGCCAAGTTCCAGAGCCTTATCTTCACATCTCTAGTGAAGACTTTCTGTAATTTCGTCAATAAGAACCTGTCACACTGCTCTGGCTGATGGTATCTTTAGAATACTAAAGATTTCCTGACAGTGAGAGCAAATCCTATGAAAGATTGAGACAAGCAAAAAAATTACTCTAAAGCCCCCAGGCCTTCTCTGAGGCCCCCTGAAGCTAATGGAAAGATTGTTGCTGTGTTCGAGGATGTTGGATCAATCCTGAAATGACTGTGCCAAAAGAAAAGCATCAAAACAGAGCGAGTTGTGAGGAGCACTGCCCTGAATTAGATGTTTGCTGTAGGTTTCTTGTGCTAGAGGGAGCAGAAGGAGAAATAAATAAATCTAAAGTAAATGGGTCAGGGAAAAGAGAACACAAAAAATCTCATGGGCAGCAAGAGAATATACAAAATTTTGTTTTTTAACTACACGTGGGTAAAACAAGATTATAATTCCAGCATGATAGGAGCAAGAATAACACACTTGAGATTTATGATATTTTTAGTTTATTAGTCAAGCTACAGGATAGCCATATGGAAGTAGAAGTACTCTGTTCCTTTATTTTTGCCCATTTTTGGACATTGTTGAGTTTGTAAAAACCACTGTTGCTATTCAGTTGTATAAAAGGTGCTTGCCTCACGGATGTAATGGAATCTTGACCACCAAATACACAGTAAAAAATCACGTCACCTCATTCTGCTGTTATGAGAAATTGCAGGCACAGCATGAATGACAGTTGTGGATTACTTAGGTTTAAAAAGTCACTACTATTTTTGATACAAATGCAATGCATCCTATGCAATCTTGTAAAAGCATGGAGCCATGGGTGAAATGCTTAACCATGTCCAGAAATGAACTGCTAGTAAACTACTACCATTGGAGCCATCACCGTCCAATCTCAGCTCAGATTTCCTTACCCTGAATTTCTGATGTTTTGTACATTCCTCCATTTACTTAAATGGAACGGAGTCATATGTGACTTCTCTGCTTTGATATTGCTATTTATTAAAACAGAAGCCCTGTAGAAGAGAATAACAGCAAGTTAGTGAAAGGGTCCTGCATTAGCAAGAAATGCCATGGATGGGTTTCAAATAATTGCTAAGGAGGATGCAAACTCCTCTGCTTTAATGGATTGAATAAAAAAAATTTGTCTGAGACTAGCAGAGAATCTGAAATTAAATATGGACTGCCTTGTACTTGAAAAGAAAAGGACTCAGGAAAGACGCTGAAAACAATATTCTCTCCTTCAATATTTCCTCCATTTCTCTGACTTCTCTTATACATTTCCAAGAAGTGAAAGAAGTTTCCATAGCTAAGACTCTAAGCAAACTCTTAGAAAGCAAGTCTGAAGCTGAAGTTTTTACAATGTCATGCAGGGATATCTGAAGGCTCTGAGGTACTGACAATATCTCATGGAAAAAGAATGTGCATTCTTATTGGGTGGCATAAGTAAGTGTTCATAAAAGAAGCATTTAGTGAATATGGGAAAAAGCAGCTCTTCCATTTCCTGCTCTCTTCCCCCTCATTTACCTGGAAGAATAAGAGCATGGTTCTTGCTGCACATTGTAAAGAGAAGCTGACTGCAATTGATCTAGGAGGAGAGGACTTTCTGACCTGGGAGCTTGGCTGTTCTCTTTCCTCTTCGCTTGTGATCTCTGCACGACTGAGGTAACTGAGAGAGCATCTGCAGACTGAATTTTGCATTTCCTTAAGAGTCGCAGAGGAAGGTCAGACATTTTTTGAATGTGTGTGGAGTCAATTCCTGAAATACAACACAACTGCTGAAGTCAGTGACAGACTTGGCCCTGATTTGGTAACTGATAGTGTTCATGTGCTTATAAATGTAACTTGTCTGCTGTGTGATCCAAACTGGAAAAACAGTGGTGAAAGCTAAGGCCAAATTCTTAACTCATGCGGCAGATCACAGATCTGATCTTCATTCCTTTACACCTCGCTCTTCCTGCCCTGAACCAGTTCTGGATTGTTGGATTAGGTATAACTAATTGGCAGATTGGCAGGTTTTTCTGGTGGCTAAACTGCAAGTCACAAGAAAAATCAGGAATGTTGACAATGATGTCAACAAGACAAAAGAGGGAAACTGAATCCTCCCTAAGGAACATGGTGAAGCTCAAATCTTCTTTCCCATAAGCGGACTCTAATACACGGAATGTATCTCTTAGTAATTAATCAGAAAAGAAAGAATTCAGGCAGTACCAGTTTTACTGAATCAGAGAGCATGTTCTTTTAGCTTTTGTTTGTAGTATGAAGGAGACTTTATGTATCAAGTACTCAGAAAGTGATTTCCGTAATGTGCAAAGTGCCAGCATGAGCTCTCTAAATCAATTACATTCCATTCAAGGCTGAAATCAAGCTTATATTAACTTCTGCAAAGTCAGAAGTTAATACTAGCTTTGCCCAGTTAGTATTAACTGGGCCCAGCTTTCAGGCTATCAGGAGCTATATGAAATTTCAGTGGGTTGCATTACTGGACAGTTCATTTAAATGTTATAGCTAATGTATATAGAGCAATAGTCTTCAAAAGAAGCTTGTAGTTACCATAAAACCTTTTTTTTTTTTCTCTTTTCCCAACCTCCTTTCTTCCTCCACTTTCACGGTCTAACAAAAGCTGCAGGACCATGGAAGTAGGGAATCAGACAGGTGATGTTGTCCCCAGTAATTTCATCAGTGCAGGACTGGAATCTGCTGTCTGTATTCAGCCTGAATATCTCTCAAAGATCCACGTATGTCTATACTGCACAATGTACCTCACTGCACAGATCCCTGAGCAAGTCGATGTGCTTGGCTCAGTGCAGCACCACGCAGAGGTTTCAGCCCGGCCCTGGGAACAGTATACTGTGTTAGCTTACTGCTGGGTCTGCACTAATTGGCCCCATCCCTCTAGGACCGATCAATCTGATGCAGTGGCATGCTGACACAGCTGTACTGCTGTCAGTTGTGGGGCGGACTTGCTCAGCGCTTGCCTGGCAATTTCAGCACCACACTGTGTGGAAGCACTCAGTAGAGAAATGTCTGCTGACTTCAGGGGAACCATTTATTCAAGTAACTGCTCCCTTGCCCATTAGCTTCCTATCTGGTTCAGTGTACAAGTCAGCAGGGTTTGGATTCTCCGAAGGTCAGTCTGGGGCTGACTTTCCGAGGACTATTTAGTCTACTCTGGTACCTACTGAGATAGAACCAAGCTCATAAAACCACATGCCCAGCTGTTGTCTGACCGTGCTGATCTAGGGCAGTTTGATAATGTTCCAGCCAGTCATCCACAATCCTCCGGATCTTCCTCTGTAGCTTACTCAGTTCTCTGGCTACACTGATATCATTTACACAGCTTATAGTCTCCTTTGGAACTTCGTATTTCTTCAACAGCTCTGTCAACTTTGGCTTTAAAAAATAACACAGAAAAACAAAATGAAGAACTTCACAATTCTATTTAGAGGTCATCACTGCTAAAGCAGACTCTGAGATAATACTATATCAAATGCATCAGACCTCTGGATATACAAACACTTTCTGCGTACAAGTTATTGACAGAACAAGGTTGTTTGTTTGTTAAAAAAATACTTTTTCAGCTGACTCTGCCTTGAAATGGCGAATAGGTGCAATAGTGAATGCTGCTGTCTGCTAGCCTGAGCAACCACATTGTGTTATTAAATTTGATTGGGGCAAAGCAGACTGCACATAATGAAAACCAGAGCAGATTTGTCTGCTTGGCTGGTTTGATGAAAACTCCAGTGACTCCTAACGGCCAAAGAAGATAGCACTTTGCACTGTGCAAAAAAATGCGTGAAGGAGATATAACTTAGATTTGTCACGGAATCTAGAGCCATTTAAATCTTTGTCTCCCAAACAAATGCTCCACCTTTAATTTGTTCTGAACATACATAATAACAGCTGAATATATGTAATAAGATTACAAACAATAAGTCATGTGCCAATGTATGTTTGAGAGAGCCTTTGAGAACTACTGAAGATTAAAATTAACAGCTAAGAAATTTAGGCCCCTCTGAAAAATATAAATGTAACATCAAATTAATATAAAATTAATTCCATGCAGAATCTCTACTTCATGCCTTAAAAAATACCCTTACATAGAAAAATAAACATTTTTAATATTGTGCCCCTGTGATTCTTTTTTTTTTTACCCAGAAAGTAGCTGTGGCAAGACTGCTGTGATTTTGTTTTTGTTTCCCTAATTCTTTAGAGTAGGCAGCAGATAACCCACTGTTTTCCAGAGCTGCAGAATCTTCTCTGGTTAAGACTGAAGTGTATTTTTCATTCAATGCCAGATTTTGGTCCCATTATTTTTTGCAAAAATCAAAATCAGCTTAATACTTGCCTCTCTACTTGCAATTGGTCAGCTTACATGCTGAAGGTTAATCTAACTCTTTTTAAACTTTTTAAACAAAATCTTAGTTTGCATGCCAGCTTTTGGTATTCTTTAAAAATATTGCAGATTCTAGAATAACAATGTTGTTTTTGTTAGAGGCCACTTTCACATCAGCATACACATGCCATGAAGGTTCTTCTCCCCAGCAAGAACTCTCCCACACTAGACATAGTCTATGAGGAGTTAAGAGGAGCTGGACAGTAGACACCTAATGCATATCCTCCTGCTGGCTATACCTTTAGAAACCAGTTACTCCTTTCAACTCTTCTGCCATCAAAAAGCATCACTTGAAGAAAGGCAAATATCCAGTATGCCTAGCTGGCTTTAAAGAGTGTATTCATCACGTCTGCTGTGATGATTCGGTTTTCACTTCATGATATTTAATATTTGTTTTATGAGACTTTACTGTGCAGTGTCTTTAATTATGTGGACTTCTGACAACTGGAAACATCAGAACTATTTTAATTGCTATAAAAGAGGAATATTTACTTTGATTTTTGGAACAGAAAAAGGCTAATTTTTAGATATATTTTGAGAGAGATTCTTGCTGATTATAAGGAAGAAGCACTTTTTAGTTTTAAAATTCAGAGAGAGGACAATTTCATGAATGAGAAACAAAGGGTAAAATATAAAGGCAAATGCTGATTTAGCTCGAAGTTTAGACCTTTTTTGGTGCTATCAGTTAATCTATAATGGATTAACAGGTACACATATTTAAAATGTCACTAGCTGAAGTTGATATTCTGATGTAAATGAGTCTCACCACCTCACCTCTGTTTTCAAAAAAGTCTGACCTTTCAAAATAATCAGGTCTTTTGGTCCAGTGGTGTTTAAACTGACATAAATCTACCTGGAGGAGGGAGGACAATAAGAAAGCAAGTGTACCATATACATCTGGGTATCTCTAAATGGCTCAGCACAGAGACTTAGAGAGTAGAGACCCATAATCAAATTAAACTGACCCAATAAATGCTTCTGGTCATACCTTCTTCATGTGCAAATTCATCTTTTTGTGTGGTTTGTACTGACACTCCCAATAGGGTAACTGAAGAAGATGATTCTTTCTGACTCAGACCTTAACTGTCTGCCATTTATTTTCTATAAATTTTGTCTAGGTGCAATTTGCTACCTGGGCTATTTAATGTTAAATCCTGCTAAAGTCAAATTCTTCACTGCAGAGCTGTGGTGAGAAATGCTTTGGGTATATAGGAGTAGGTCTGACCCAAGACTTGTACAAACTCTAAACACCTACTTAAGGGTGTAAATGAGCCAGAAGACTTACTCCCTCTATACTAATTCTCCCTATTTTGCTGCAGTTCCTCAGAGCAGTGACCTTTCCAGTTCCACTGGGAAAAGATGATAACCAATGAATTCCTCACAGTGCTTCCTCCTCCCCTGTTCTATTTTGAGAGAGGCTCAAATTCTCCATTCCCTTCTGCAGTCCATTTACTCTGTTAATCTCAGGAAGCCTTGTTCTGGTGGCATTTCAGGTGGCAGTCTTTCTTACACGGACTCAGGGTTAGCACTATTTTTATAACAGCCTGGCATTTCTAAAATTAGTGGGAATAAGGTATTGTTTCTCACCCCAGTATTACAGAGGGATTACAGCTTATTCAGGCCATATTAAGAGCTTCTCAATCATCTTTAATCACAGAACTGCCAAACTATTTAAAAAAACTGAGGCTTGTCTTATGAAATGCAGATTCAATGTTTTTTGCTTCCAAGCAAATAAAAACAGGTTAGATTTTGAATATGTTCATTTATTACTTGTATCTTCCCTCATTTGGATTGTATCCTTGCCACATAAGCAGAAATGTCTGTGTATGAGGCGTTGGGGTTTTTTGGTAATGATGGTGATGTTAGATGTAGTAGCTTCACAGAGCATGTTCTAATATCTAACTCTATGATCTATACATTGTGAAACACCATTAGAAAATACAATTTAATAACTGACAAATTGAATTTCTCATAAGTTTAGGAGTTAATCTAAATTCTTTTAAAACAATGACTAGAACACACTTGTACACATGTGTGTGCGTGCGTACATGCCTCTTACAGCCCTGCAATATATATTTTTATCCTTTATAGGCTAAAGGCTTTCATGTATAACAGGAAGAAGGAAATAAACACTGAACAAACATTGCTTGTTTTGTTTTGTTTTACTTGGATGATATATTTCTGCTGCTTTTCCAACAACTGTTTCATAGCTATGTTTTTCCTGAGCTCCAAATCACAAAAGCAAGTTCTGTTTTACCAACAACATATTTCAACCTGCCTACAAGAGAACATTTGCCCTCAAGATGCAGGGTTTTGTCTGGCTGATTAACCTAGCTGGACAGTCAGCTCACTGCACAGAAGTGGAGACCAGATGATTTGGATCAGGCTTTTAGAGAAAACCTTTGCTCTTGGTGACAGAGAAAAAATAAAACTTTTTTTTTTTTTGGGGGGGGGGGGTGTCTTCATTCAAATACCTTTACCCTCCACCCACAGCACAATAAATTATACCTACATCACAGTGGGCTGAGTCAATGCACTTAGTATTCTGTCTGGTAGACCAGAGAATTCTAGATTTATCTAGATATACTGTTAATACTTTACCATCCTCTCTGAGCAAAAAGCAGCATTTGAACATATTATAGGTACATCTATAGATTAAAGATGTGGTGTAGGGTGATAGAGACTTAATCACCAAAAGGTGTTAACAGGGCAAACATTAAATAATTATTGAAATCAGCCAGAAAAAAGGGCATAAATAGGAACTGCCAAAGTGCATAGGAAGATCTGTCCCTTTGGGCCAGATCTATAGTATCTGTATATCAGCATAAATCCACTGGAACTTATTTACATCTCTGGAAGCTCTTAGTTGCTCTTACATAGCAGGCTTAAAAGTAAATAAACCTTGAAATGTACTTTGTGGGAAAACTCATTGATTGCAGAGTTCACAGGGCAACAAATATTTTTAATGTTCCTTGATAAAATGCAATACTGTAGCAATTACAACATACCAGCTCTTCTAACTGTGGAAGAGCCGCACCCTGCAGTGCTGACAAAGACAAGCACACGCTTTCATGTTGCCACTTGTAGATCAAGCTAATTGCAAAGCGCCCTGCAATCCTCACCGTGATGTATTCATTAACCTGGAAGAGCAAAAAAAGAGATTTACTAACTCCACCAAGTTTTCATATTTGTGATTGCATGGAAGAGGCAGGCTGAAGTCTCAAAGGGTTATCAAAGATAGTTAGAGGTGAGGGAATGATCAGAGTTACTGCAGGCTTAAGTTTATGGACAAGTTTAAGTGCCTTTGCTCTCCTGCTAATGCTGCAAAGTTAGCTTATAGGATATGAACTGTGGGCAGAGATAGCACTGGTGCCTTGCTTGAATGACTCCAGCCCAAAGCAAAACTACTGTGATTGTGTATGTTTTGTAAGGTAGATAGCTGATGCTGTACAGCAGGAAGACATGAGAAACTAACTCCCCTACCTCTCAACCCATTCAGGAAAGTGTCTACTTCTTCTGAGGCAGAGAGGCTGTGAAGTGAGACATGGACAGGCTCAGCAAGCTCTAGCCCTTGCTTGCCCTCTAACCACTGTTGCTGGGGAGAGTAGGCAGGATTTGAACAATGTTTAGTCCCCACTAAAGAACTGTGACACACACAGTGTGTTTTTTTAAGATCATGATCACTAAAGCCTTCAGTATTGTCTGTGCACACACACCATGAGGAATATACTGGTGACACCAAATGGGACTTGGAACCACTTTTCCTATCTTCCATTTAACCTAAGAGCCAGTTTGCACTACCTGTTTCCAGCCTCTGACGCTCCTATCTATTAAAGCAAAGTAAATATTATGTTGCAGATGCTAACAGCTTTACTAAACTCATTTCCATTTTCATGTGACTCTTGGAGAACATTAAATTAATTTGCTATAGCACATAATTCACAGTAACGTTCTGTAACCTGTATTTCATAGTCCAAACTCTTTCAGTAATTATCTGCTTTAATTTTTACACTTTGTAAAGGCAAAACTGCAGATACAGCATGGTATTTCAGAAGTCTTGAACTCTTGCAGATTTTATCAAATAAACAGTTTACAGCACAAATCCAACACCTATCTCCTACAAATAAAAATATCTGCCTATATTAAACAGTCAAGGCAGCTGTAAGAATTTTATTACCATTTCTGCCTGTTCCAAGCTACTCCTTCATTTCCTCTGCCAGCCTGGGTAGTGTGAGCCAAGTAAAGAAAACTTTGTATGTGTTTGGCTACCTGTCATTCTGTCAGTCTTACGTATAGCTGGTAGAAAATAGTAAGTATGCTGCCAGTAGCTCTGCATCAGGTAGCAAGGAAGAAAAATTCTCCTGACCCAACCCCTGTAGACAGTGAGTGTGTTTACAAGCTCTGTGCCTGAAGGCACACTTACTGACTTGGGCTCCAAATGTTTTTACCCTAATTTCTAGTATTTTTGCAGCATGCTAGCCTGGATCCAGTAACTACAAAACAGTGGGAAGCTTTTCATTGACTTCAGTGGGAACTGGCTCAGGTGTGAAGTCAGGCACAACAACTGCCTGCTACTGAACATGCCCAAAAGAAAAATGAGGAATAGCCAAATAGCTCATTCATATTCACAACTTTCTCCAAAATGCTTCCAGCGAGGAGGATAACCCGCTGGTCTACTGAAATCCTGAGTTGCAACAGTTCCAGGCTATCTGCTTTTCTTTCTTCCTCCTGAGGTGCCACATGAGTAAAATACAAGTAATGATCCCCGCTCATGTAAAGGCTGTTGGGAGGGCCATTCTTTGTAAAACTTGTTAAAGAAGAAGAAATATAAACATCATGGTCCTTGCAATTAAGACACTTCAGAGAGACCAAAAGATGTGGAATTAAAAAAGAGGTTAAAAACAACAGAAAAAAATAATGCAATAAATATTACCTGTATTATAACTGGCTTGGCAAGCTTGCCATCCTGAGGCCATTTCCACTCTCTGGCCATTTCTTCATCTTTATTAGTCACCAGACCTCCTTCCTGATTGAACATCATTATTATGGTATTGCTGTAAACAAGCAGAAATGTGAAACCTGTTCTTCCTGGTGTATCTGAGCAAAATCTAAACAATCCAAGAATCTCACTTTGATCTAAGAGTCTTTAATTAAACAACTACTTAGCATATCCCCTCCTTCACCCTGCTTTTCACATGCTACAGGCCTGTGAGACAGGTACAAATTATTATCCCTGTAACACTGACAGAAGAGTATGGTTAAATGCTTGTTTTGATAATTCAAATGAAAAAGAAGCTGATGTCTAATGGTGTGATTTCAATTCCATTTCCACTTACTAGTACATTCCTAGGAGTTCTAAAATCCTTCAATTTCTATTGTAAATTTAAAGGAAGAAACAAATAAGGTAAAATGGTATGTAGATACTAATATGAGCCTTCAGTTGACAGTTTCGGGGACATTTTGATGTCTTTCACCTTAATATTTATAAAGAATAATATATATTCTGTTGCTTTTATCTACCCATGGGCAAATAACACTTGGTGATCTGCTGAGAAGATAAAATTTTTTAGACATATAGAAAAGATTTTCAGGTCATCAGAAAAGGAGTTTTTAAGTTGAATCTGTGTGTTTGGGGTGGGTCCTTCCCTGCTCACAGAACACTGAAGAATTTTTGGTTTTATTTTTTAAAGTTAAAAATTCCATGGATTGCCCTGGATTTGCTGGGTTTTCTCACAACTTAACTGAATAACAGGGTACTTCAATCTTTAATAAAGGACATGTTTTTCTTGAGCTTCCATTGGGGTTTGAAAAATATATATATATATTAATGAAGACAAAGCAAGATGCATCAGGAATCCTGAAATTTAAAATCTGCACTTAATCTGTTCTATGTATTTTGCTTGCTCTTCTATAATGTGAAGTTGGCTGGTATAGGTAAATTTGGAGGGTTTGATCTTTTTATCCTAATGGAGAATTGTTTAAAAATGTCTTTTTTAAAATTTTGGACTCCTAGACATTGTTTATAAACAAGAGCCAGCTCCTTCCACTAGCCCCAACTGTACTGAACTTGTTTTAAAGTTCCTTTTACATATGTGTTGAAAAATCTGTCTCTGCAGAGCCCCAATAAAACATATTCCCCCACTTCTGAGAACTCATACAGGGTGATAAGCCAATAAATTTGATTTCTTTAAAATTGAAAGCAACTGCAAGTTAATGTGTCCCTCAATTTTAGCCACTGTTCCTCTCTGCAGAGCCTGAAATTTTGATCTCAGACATCTCGAGTATTACAATGTCACTAAAAGAGTATGAAAGAGGAAAATTAAGAAAAGTCTGTGCTGCAACTAGGCTTCAATGGTAAACTTTGTTCACTTCATATAAAGGTGACAGATATAAATACATAATACATAATAAATACATAATAACATTATCCAGAAGAGAACAGTTGTTCAATTTGCACGCTCTGGTGGGCCCGAAACTTCAGAGTAAATCACTTGTGCGCAAGCTTTGGGGATGCTTTCCACAAGCGGGTAACTGTTCTCTTCGACTGCATTTGAAATCAGCACAGAGTATATTGAGAATATCAGTGTTCATCCCACAGCCTTTCTTAGCTTGTTAATCAGAGAGAGTCTATCCTTCCTGAGATACAGAGGCCAACCACAAAACAAAGAAATCCGTAATGAAGTATGAGCATCCAAACAAAACCTGGCAATGTTTTAACAAGATGGCGTAACACAAACCTGGAAGAATTAATGAATCCCAGGGAAAGAAACAGACACAAGATGAAAATGCTAAACCACGACAAATACTTTTTGAAGGAATTGTCTTAAAACATGCATTTAATTCAGATCTAGTGAGGAGAATTAGTTTCTTAATTACCATCCTTCTTAAAAACTGACTGTAGAACATAGAAATCAGAGTTAGAAGGGACTTGGAGAGGTCATTCAGCCATGTTTGACTAGAGGGAGGGACTAAACAATTCTGAGAATATTTGGTGGGCAGGCACAAAGATCTCAGTTCTTTGTTGTGTGTAAATTATTTCAAATTAGTTCAGGTTCAGCAGCTCCAATTTCTCTATAAAGTTATGCCAATTATTTGTTATCTAGAAAATAATACTGATAATTGAATACACAGAACAAATAGCATTTGATCAGCTCTTTTTATGATCTGTATAATGCACTGCACTATGAGTCATGAAGAAGTGTGGGTAGGGGGAAAGGGAGTGTCTGTTTTTTATCTGTGTAGAATATCCATTCACAGCTCCCATCGCATACTTGAGGCAGCCAGAAGGCTGGTTCCCATTTGCCTGCTGTCTCCTTTGTATGTGTGAATTTTCTAGTAAGCCAAAGTGCATCCTGTCCTCACAGCATTGATTTCACAAATCAGGAAATCAGTTTTCAAAGTGGTTTCCATCTAGCTTAGCAATTTAGATAACAGAGTCCTTCTGGGCTGCTTGAACAAAAGGTGGCATTTGACTCTTACACATGGAAGGTCAAGGGTTTTCTGCCTAAGGCAGAGGTGGCAGATTCCTTTGCCTCCAGGTGACCCATGGACAAACTGAGAGGGGAGTTTTTCCTCTTCTCACGCATGTAGATAGATGCCAATCTCCTCCAAGGCCAAATGCTCCATGGACTATCAGTCTGTTTGAGCAAAAATCTGGTCACCCAAGACTGTGCCTGGCTTTAAGTTTTTGAGCAAAGAGGGTAATTAAAAACAACCAATCAAAATAAACCCAATCCACTGTCAGATACCCAACTAAAATATGACTCTGAGCTGCAGAAAGAAACTCCTATTGCACAACATATCACCTTTCTCATGCCCATTATGGTTTTGAACATTGTTCAGATCCTTATATAGCTCCATGCACTGTGCTGTAATTTGAAGCATCAAGCAAATGCTTATAGTGCATCTGCCTACCTGCTAGGAAGACAGATACTGCCGTGTCCAAAAGGGGTGAAAGTTCCAACTATAGAGTGATCTGGAGAAGGACTAAATATGTTGGTACACAAGCCCCCACCTGGGAGATTGCAGTAGCTTTGGCAAACAGCAAGATATTCAGAAGGATAGCTAAAATGAGAGTCAAGGAGTTAACTTGATTATTCTCTCTCCAGTTTTATGGCTTCTGTTGCATGCCTATGCAGAGACCACAGGGATTAACACTCTCTACCTGTTCTACAACCTTTAAGAGCCAAGTAGGTTGGGAGAGAGGGAGAATGGGAAGAGCTCTAAGTACAAAATCTACCTGCCTGACTAAGCTAACACCGGGCAATAGGAAATTCCTGCTGGTGCAGGCCAAGAGTGACCTTTCCAGGAGCAAGGATGACAGATGACTGAGA
Source organism: Apteryx rowi (assembly GCF_003343035.1). NCBI lineage: Eukaryota > Metazoa > Chordata > Aves > Apterygiformes > Apterygidae > Apteryx > Apteryx rowi. The sequence continues at coordinate 759,468 of NW_020448719.1, forward strand.
AGTATGCGTATGAAGCACCGTATCTTCTGTGGTTTCCACCGTGACAGAGCAGACTTGCTCAGGACTGTTCCTAATCTAGCTTCATGACTGAGGTCATTAAAGTGATCTCTGTTTAAGAACAAGGTTATGCTCTAAATGAGTTGCAATCTAGCCCTTGATCATCCTCTTGTAACTGCAATTTTTATTCTGTGATTTTTTTTTTCTAATTTCGAGGCATGTCTACCCACCCGACTTACTCTGGCCTTTGCTGTTAGTAATCTGACTGCCTATATACAGCTCTGATACCATATAAATATAGCCTGATAAGCAGCTGACAAAAGAACGATGTTTGTTCTTTTTCATACAGCTGAGAGTTTTAAGCTGTTCAACTTACACATTAAATCTTAATTTTCAGCCTACAGAAGTCCTCTCCCTGCCTGTCACACTCTTGCTGGCATTCACATGTGCTGTGTAAACAGAAAGGATATTAAATTAAAGATGAACCATCATTCAGTTCATAATGCAGTTTTCTCTGTGCTGAGTCTGTTTTCTTGGCCACTGGGATCTGAGGTTTGCCATACAGCAGCTCTGGTGTGACAGTCATGCCAGTCTGATCTTTCCATGTCTTGGGGAAAGTTTCTTCTCTGTGATCACCATAATGCTGGAGAATAATTCGTTTATCAGACCCTGCTTCCTTCTGCTTGGATGCTTGCTCTTTTCTGTTTACATGAGGGGGGAAAAAATTAAACCTCTGATTAGTTTTTGCTAAGCAGAATCCTCAGGTAAGACATTAGTTTAGAAGGAAGTTTGACCTGAGCAGAAAACACATTTTGACTTGCAAGTGTCCTAGTTGAGGTAGAAATGATCAAGGCTACTAATTTAGCTAGGCATTCAGGCAGCTTCAGAAAGATCAGCCTGTTGAATTTGTTAAATTTAACATCAGCCGTTAAATTTATTTTATGTATAATTTATTTTATTTATCATTTCAGTGTTTTGCCAATGGACTCAGGCCATGAGTTGCAGTGAAGTGTGGTGGTACAGACTTTTTACTGCTCAGCATGGCTGCTGTGAGTGTCAGACAGACGAATGTTCCTGGTTTAAAATCCCAGCTATTGTACACTTATAAGCATCTTAGCAAGTCAGTAGGTTTATATTTTCAGATACAGTATGGGTAAAATGTGCCCAAGCGTTTGTTCCCCTCTTGATCTTCTCCTTCCTACTTGATGCAAAGAACCTGCCAGTCTCCCAGTTTCCTCCTCAAGCTGCATCAGCCTGAAGTGACAGATTTCTGTTTTTTTTCACCAAGAACCTTTCACAGGGACCTCTTTACAACTAACAACATAATTTTGTACTGTTCTAAATTGTCTTTCAGCTGAAAATCCCGAGAAACTTTATAAACATTAATGAATCAAGCTTTGCATGATAAATACTATCAAGCACATTACTCGCACATAGAGAAGGGTCAAATTAGTTGCAAAAGATGACGTAAGTCACCTGTGGTTGAGCTGGCACTAGAACCCACCACATCAATCCTCTACACATGTACATGGGCAGAGATCCATTGATTGTGAGGGGCAATAAAACCACCCATGTAGAAAGTCTGTTTACCTAATTTTTTTTCTTCATCTTCACTATCCTGGATTCCATCCACTGCTGTGCTACCCTTTGTTCCTATTGTTTACTTCACCCTTCTGAGAAAGAACAATACTAAAATATTTTAAAATTTCCTTATCTGACAAGCACATTTGTATCTATTTCAGTCCCATGACTGATCATGAGACAGAAGCAGAGAGGCAGAGTTTGAGATTAACCTTAATTAACCCAAATCTAGAAGACAGCTATTCAGTCCTGCCAGCCTTTGGCTGATATCCTTTTCAAGTAGACCTTCTATGTGTACTGTTCCACATGTATGTAGAACTTTTATCTGTTGCTTTTTAAGCAGTTATAAAAATGTGCAGGTCATCACAGAAGTATTAGGTAAATTAAATCATTAAAGGAAAAAAATGAGCACAAAAGCTGATTGATTTTGAGGAAAGCTAATTATCTAAAATATTAGTTAGCAGGAATCAAAGGAACTTTTTTGTCTTCAAGCCAATACTTCTTGCTGTTTAAATTCTGCCATAAAATAGTACTCAGTATAAACTTTTTGCTGACCAGGCTAAGCATAAACATTCAAAAACACAAAGCCAACTCCTGTGGCACTGCCAAAGGAATCTGGTAACAGCACTGGAGTACTGCAATATGAGGAGCAGCACTTTACTTCCAAGCTGATGGGCTAACAAGGGCTACAAATGCTGCAAAGAAAACATGCTCAGGTCCTGTGGAAGGAAATGCTTTGCTTGTAGGCAGACTCTCCTGTTAGTGGTATAAATGTTGTCCTCAGTTAGATGGTTAAATCACCTGACCACAGAGCTTTGGGAGATAGTAATAGGGCAGATCCCAGAATAGTTGCATCACATATAAGCATTGGTATCTTTAGTGTTTAGATGAGATGTATCCAGTAGTTAACAATTGCAGGCTGGAGCATTCTGAAATAGTGAATTCAGGGGGCAAAAAGACAAATATATTTTAGAGTGCTCTCTAAAACAGGCAATTCTAAGACTTGGTATGTCTCACGGGTGCTCAGACAACAATGATCATTTAAATGATCAGAACATGTATTTCCAGTATGAGCCTCAAATATTAAGCTTACTTATTGCTTTTCTTTTTGCTTGGTTTTTCAAATTATAGCTATTGGAGCCTGAGTTGGTCAAATAAGCAAACTCCAGTTTTTGCTCTGGCATCTAGTCTCTCTTGGAGTTTGGGGTAATTGATATTCCCAAAGGAATAAAGCAGTGATAATAACCCATTCCAGGATGAATATATACGTTGTTATACTGTTGATGTATACATTCTTATATGCTGATAACTGCTAGATTTTATACAGCCACTAGCTGCTAAACCCATTATTTTGAATGATGATTTTTCACCTAAGATACTATGCTGGTTTTATTAAATCTGAATATGTTTAAAGTTATTGCCAGTGTACAAGAACTACCAGTTAAATAGCAGGATATGTAATAGCTGAAAGTCATAAACTGCGCTGTGGATACAAAATTACAGAGGTTAACCTTAATAACTGTCCTCATAAGTAATTAATGCTTGTAATTAGTAATCACCAAAGATTTTTCATTTAAACCTCATCTGGTTTATGAATTCCAGCACCTATTTCACAGAAAATTGATCCAGGCAGGGTAGAACTTAACTATTTCAGACTTCATCTGCCTTCCCTTGATACTCTCTAATTTACCACTAAAGTTGACACTCAGGGAAGGACTGATGTATTTGGAGACTACCATATATTTTAAACACATGACCAATTCTGTATGAGATGTCTACAGGGAGGTGAAGCCATCTTCTGCTACGTGAAAATGAAAGGGATAAGTATAAGCAGCATGAAGAATTCTAATGGCCTGATTCTGGCCATAATACCTTGCGGCAGTCTTCTCTCAGGCCCTGATAAGGCAACAAGCTACACAGATGACAGTAGATTATGAAAATGCAGAGTGGTTTTCATTAGCCATGGTTTCTGTTGCAAAAGATATTCAAACAGGTTATTACAACTGTTGGAAAGTTTATCTACAGATTAATGATAATCAGAGAATATTAATCTTGCCTCACCATTAAACCCTGAAAATATCTCTGTTGAGATAATTTCTATCTTCCATTACCAGTAACTAAAATAAAAGTAGATGCTTCCCTTTCATGAACAGTGGAATGTTAAACTGAATCCTCAAAGTTTTCAGAATAATAATGCTTTCCAGACTAGTGTGTCAGTTTGGTTAAATGGTCTCCCATCATTTGTATTCTACGTCATAAAAACATTGCCATATATTCTAACTTTGCTTATGGAAATAAAAACCTCAGTTTGTTACATTTGTTGTTGAATTTGTTGTAGTCTCTTCAGTGCCCACACATAATGCAGCTTCTGAGGATCCTCAGAACTTGAGTCAGAAGGCTGGCAAATCCAACCTAGAGAAACAAAACACGAGCTCAGAATTAGATGCATAAGAATGAGGTTAATGTCAGCCCTGTTCTATGGCACCTGTCACTATAAAGTAAGATTATGAATACACAGTGATGAAGTTTTGGGAATTTTCTTCTTTAACAGATTCCTTCCTTGCAGAATATAGTGGGAGAAAGAGGGAACGTGTATTTCAGGCTCCTTCAACTGAAAATCAGAGAACAATGTCTATGAGGAGGGAGGACCTCCAGAAAACTAGATTATTCAGATAAATTCCAGGTTAGATGTTTATCTGGACCAACCCTGACTTCCCACTGGAGTTACAGTTACTGTTTAGTTGGGATACAGCCAGACATGCCCAGAATCATTGCTGAGACAGGCTGGATGTGGTAGTCTTCAAACATTCTCGGCACTAGTCTGGAGAAGAACTTGGAAAATAAAGCCATGCATCACTGTTAGCAGCTGGGGCACAGTGTTCTTTTAGCATGCAGTTCTATATGCCATCTGTTGTTGCAGCTGCACTATGGCAGGTACCTTTTACTTAGTGCACATCGCAGAGTTTGTGGATGATTTAAGAAGACCTAAGGGAGTATAGAGGAAGAAGTCCCTTAACTTCTGGAGAGTCTCAGTTGTTCTCACTCTATTTTCTCAAAAAGTAAGAAAGCCCAAGATAAATGGTCAAGGTGTGATCTTTGTTCAGTCTGAACATCTTCTGTTGCAATGGTTATTATCAAGCAGTCAGCAGATTACTTAATGTGAAAATCCAGATGAGGCAGTAAAGAACGGCTACAGATACAGACTGCCAGAGAATGGGCCCAACAATTGTAAAAATCAACACAAGGAAGTTCAGTTTCCCTAGTTTTTCCATTTCACTGTGAACAAATTGAAAATTAAGTTAGTCAGAAACAAGAAGTTGGTGGGTTAAAACTACAATCACAGAACAGTATGACCAGCCCGCTCATGGACATTCCCATCATCAAGTGAGAAACAAGCTTGTGACAACAGACCAAGCAAATGGGAGTTCCCAGGAGAAAGAAAAGGGTAGGGATAAGGGTAGGCTGAATATGTAATCTTGCAAACTTAACAGCACAGTGACCCCAAAGGGCATGCAACTCTGTGGTGAAGCATGTCCTGATGGTCCAGGAGGGCTGTTGCTTTGGTACAAGCAGATGAAACTGGATGCCAGATTTTCAGAAAACAACAGGAGGAGATATTACTCATTCCCTTTGCTGCCTATATATTTATTCGTGGAGGTACCCCTCAGTGCAAGGATGCTTGATACCTCTGCAGCATTTTTAGCTTTCACCAGCCAAGGAATTTCGGTTCTGCATAGTCCTGGCAGCACCTGACCAAATTCATGGCCAAGGGTAGAAAGTTAGTTCACAAATGTCTTTTTTTTTTTCTGCATGTCAATGTTCTTAAAGAAATCCAATGAGTGGTGCAGAGTAAGCAATTCTTCACTCCAGATCATCAAATTTGTCCACATGTTTTAGGCAGAACTGATATAATGCCTTGTGATGAACATTTCAGTTGGTTTATTAGTGTTCCCATTCATTGCAAAAGTTATTAGGTCAAATATATGTGGTCAAAGAGTTTCCATCAGGCAAAGGCTTAAAAACATATCCCAAAGCAGTGATGTGGTCTGTATTCTGCTAGCAAAGTGTAGTGAACCTGCAGCTACTGCTTAAAGCAGGTAGAAAACTTTGTTGGCAGACATCAGAGATAATCAGAGAGGGACAGGGCATTTAAAACTGGATTGTGGTCAAAAACTAAAATTGCTTGACAGTTATTCCCAGCTAATCCATGCTTTAGTCCAACTCAGGCATCCAGGACAGCATGTCCAGGTACAGCACTACCCCAACCACCTTTATTAAACACCAGCCATTCACAGAGGAGCTGCCTGGGACTCTTACCTCTTTCCTCACAAATTTTGGATGACAGCGAGAAGCTGACTGTGACAGGTGACTGGCTGTTATGGCTTTGCACAACAGGAGCTAAACAGAAGAAGAGCAGAGCATAGTGATTATGAATACTCATACAAGGGTGAGTCAGCTTTTAAAAAAATATATTCTCCTTTTATTTTTAAAGAAGCAAGACTGCAGCAGCACCCAGAGAGCTGGACCAGGCTTGTCCCAGACCTAAGAATCTGCACTGAGGATTACTGACGCTTGCTGAATGAAATGCTCTGGATACGGATGATCTTCATTAGTGCAATATATTATGACTCTATCACTCACCTTGAAATAGGAAACTAAAAATGCTTTGATAAATGGTTTGAAACATTGCCCAGTTTCACTGGCTTTGTTCTTCCTAGTGTTTGTAGCTCTTGCTTCAGCTGCAAAGCTATTTCATCATGTCCTAAAACAGTGCTTTGCAGAGAACTGTATTATATCACCCTATAAAGCAGAATATGTTGGCCTACCCAGCCAATAGAGAGTGTACTCTTAACAGAAGGTGCTTTTTTCCTTTTGGGGCCAAACATGCCAACACAGCACACTTACTCAGTACTACATACCTTCATTTCCTAGAGGCGCATTTGATGCTGTCTCAGCATTTCTTTTTTCCTTTGCAGCACAAGCTGACAGAGCAAAGCTCCTCTCGTATTGGTCTCTTCTGATGGTTAGGATTTCATGCTGCGTACACTTGGAACCAGGAGCACCATTCTTAGCCTCCTCCAAGGCCTGGCTTCTCCTGGATCTCACACTTTTGCATGCTAGTGACTTCTGGCACCATTTATTATAATCAGTCCCCTCAGTGAGTTCTCTCCCATCATAGGTCAGCATATTCACAAGTCCCTGAGAGAAACCTGTCTCATAACTAGCAAAGAACTGTAACTTCTCTTCTGTTTCCTGTAACATGTTGGCAGCCACACACTTATTTAACATGTTCAGTGATGAGTCTTCCTCTGTCTGTTGGACTGAAGGTATTTGGGAGACCTTTGGGTTTGCATCTTCAGTGGTGGTTTTACACAGGGAATGACAAGACATCTGACGCAAAACTGGATATTTTTCTTTTCTTGATGGATCATCATTTAAGAAACCATCTTCATGCCTTTCTGTATGCTCCCCTGTACAGCTGGGATTCTTGCCTTTAATCAGGCTGAGGAGAAAAAAATCTGTATCATTAAGTAAGAGCAGTATTAGTTAATGAAAATACAAGGCACAGACATCTAAGGTTTGCTGCCTGCAACGTATGTGGGCAGGCTGGCAATGCTCCCTTGGATAGCAGTTGAGACTGAGCCACATTTTCTCACAGGGAAGATACTCAAGCTCAGAAATACCTGTGCAGAGCAGGGTGTACAGCTGTTGCCAGACCAGGGAGTCTCTGTGCTGACAGCATATGCCTTGGACTACGCCAGCTGATGTACAGTGAGATTTAATGTAACATGCTGATTGATGTCCCCTCTCCTATGTAAAATAATTTTCTCTTGCCTCAGCAAAAGAGAAAATCAAATAAATCTAAGACTTTTTGTCTGAGATGCAATGTGCAAAAGACTTAGTTTTTAGATGTAAAAGAACTTTGAATGTCTAAAGAAGTCTTTTTCAGCAGCTACTGAGTCTACATATCCTATTTGGTGTGGGGGGGGTTTCAGTCTGTGAACTCTGATCTTCCATGGCTATGAGAGGAGCATCTTTATTTTGAATTATAATGGTTTAATGAGAGGATTTCAAATATGGAATAAGTACCCAGGAGTTTTAGGAGTTTCGAAATCTAAAATATGAAGACAATTTACAAAAAAGCCTTAGTCCTCAGGCTTCTAAACACACACAAGCTGAATTGTAACCACATGGTTACCCCCTCCAGTTCCAATGGTAACTTCTCACATGCTCAAAGTTGAGTGCACACAAATGTGTCCATAGACTGAAACAGCCTGGAGTGAACTTACAAAGTCTGAAGTTCAAAAGCAAGATGGTAAAACAAGGTTTGAAGGCAGAGGTTGTGTCTTAGTTCAGTTGTTTTAACTGAAAAAAATTAGCCAAGTTTTTTGGTACAGAAGTTATCCAATACAAGATATTACCTCTTCTTACAAATCTGGTCCTGCCTATATTCTTAGACCATCATGGCTATAACAGAGTACTGTCAAAAAAGTGACTTGGCCATTCAAGGGCATAGAATTCAGTGAAAACAGACAGAACCCAGAACTTCTGTTATGTGGGTATTTCTGAGAATCTTATTCTCCTAGTAAAATTTTCTTCTTTGTTGCTCAACTTTTGTCCTGTTAAATACCACAATTTGGCTGGATCTTCAAACTTCCTAAGCTTCTGCAGTGCAGGAAAAAAGTGAATTTTTAATGCAAAACATCAGATCTTCCATACTTTCTTTTACATTATTCTCCCTCTACAACCTTTTAGAAGTCTGTGTATAGCCTATGTAAAGCAACGGGTAAAAAAAACTTCAGCTCCTTTTGGTCTCCAACTCTTTTCACCTTGCTATTTTTTAACCCATAACTGAACACAGCCAAAAAGCTAATAGCCGTTTCTGCAGCAGTTTCTTGGGAATCATTAAGCATAAGGAAAAAGGGTAAAAAACTGATTATAAGACATAAAGTGACTTGTGAAGGCTAATTTAAATAGTAATGCATTGTTAGCAGGCCAACAGTATTGATTTCCCAAAAGTAGTTTGGGGGTCAAATTAAGAGAACTTCTTGTCTGTTATCCTTATCTCATTGCCTCCTCCTTGGCACAAAAATATCAATTTAAAGTAAATGTGAAGAAATCTGACTTTAAAACCCAATTATCCAAAAGAGTCACACCCCAGAGGAATGCTGTGGACATGAGCTCCTAATACATTAGTCAGCAGACATGAACTTCATGAAATCTGCAGAGCTCTGCATGCAGCAATGTGCTGCTGTCCAGTCCCTGGCAAACTAGTAGAATGTCACCTTCCCACTTGTACCCCCCAGTCTGCACTGCATGGCATGGTGATGGCTCTGGGTCATGGGCCTCCCCCATCTCTCCCATCCTGCCTCGGCCACATCCACCTCTGGACTCCTTTTTGTGTCTTTGAAATTTTCCTTGAAAACCTACCTGAAAGAAACTGCCTTGCTCTCTCACCGCTACTGACATAACACTATTACCTGGGAGTAAAACTTATGGGATGAAGATCTGTACTGAGGAAACTGAAATACAAGGACAGTTCTTCCGGTATCTTCTTGTCCCTCTCTTTCACTCTAGTCTTCATCTAAAACAAAATTAATATTTCTGGTTCAACACTGGGGGAGGTGTGTAGGGAGGGAGAGGGAAGAATAATATCCTGGAAATGAAAGGAAATACCTGGTCAAAGAAATACACAGGTCCTGCCTCCACTGCTGCAGCTGTGAGCACTGGTTCCATTACTCTCTAGAATGAAGAAAGGGTGGAGCACCCCAGAGGAAAATAGTTATGTCAGCAGGCTGTGCAAAGAAAAGTTTGTTTTTACACTAGAAGTGAAGCTAAGCAATTATTTTCTTTGAAAAGCTGTGAAAATCTACATCCAATAATATAGGAATGACCACCATATGAATGAGAATACAACCATGTTTTAGTGGACTGAATTATATGAAGTTGATTACAAAACTGAAAATCAGAGTATCACCTTTTGATAATTTGGGTTCGTATTACTCCAGATTAGTGTTTTCAAGAGATATGGCCTGTAATAATTTCTGATGATAGGTCATGTCTCTGTTAGTTCATTATCCAAGTAAGAAGACTGCTTTCATCTGGAGGTATGACTCAGTGACTACGTCATTAAATGTGCTTTTATTTAAAAAGGGTTTTCACAGCTCTATAAGAATATCGAAAACAGATTTGAAAGATACCACTGTGGGGACCCCTGGCTCTGTGCAGCCTTCCATCCCCTACCAACACGGCTGCACACATGCACAGAGATCTGCCTTCAGAGCAGATCCTCCCTGGCTCACATCCTAATGCATATATCTGCATACCTGTGTGTATCTAATGAAATAGCTACTTAGCATGGGAATATAGGTTTTTTGAAGCACAGGTCCAATGGATTGTTTTGTTCATGTGGATCTTGTCATTTCAAAGCAATTTTTAAAAATGAGCTCCAAAGGAGGCAGGAAAGTTGACTTTTTGTTTCATGGTGTACATTTGTTCATACAAACTGAAGCGCATTTGCATTGTCCCAATTTGAGGGTACAAATGGCAGTCTGTGATTCTCAAGGTGACTTTCAGCAGTAAGATAGATGAAATTTGCTTCTTTGCAGAAGTACTTGTTGCAGCCTTTAAAAATCTGGCCTCCAAAGGACCTTGATGTTGTGAAACAAGCTGACGCAAGCCAGGATATCTGGACTATGGCTGACAGGCTGTAAGCAAACAGGAGTTTGGTGAAAAAAAGGAAATTGCCAAGGGACATGAAAAGAAGACCACAGCGGACAGTATTAAATGTGAATTCTTTGTCACTTTTAACTTTGATTCAGCTACTTCGTCTAGGTTTTAAGCAAAATCTTAGAGAATGAGTGGTTTCAGAATTAAAGAAGCTCTTTATTCTGCTCCTGCTAAGAAAGGTACTACCTGGTGATAGCTGTCATTCCCACAGTAAACACTATAGAGGATGATAACCAAGGAAGTACAAGTGTTCTCTGTCCTCAGCAACTAATGAGAAGGGAGTACCTTTCCCTCTAGAGTTCATAGATATAGTATATATGTGATCTAATGCAGGAAACATTTTTCTTCATCTACTATTTACACTTGGCCTTTAGGCCTTATATTAAACCTTTACTCATACAAATTGTCCTATTGGCTTCAGTGCATTTACACAGGTAAGTAAAGACTATGAGTTTTGGCCCTAAGCTTGGAAGAGGAGTATTAAAGTGTCATAAACACATAAATAATGCCATTAGCTCCAGAAATACAAACAGAAAAATAAATACAACCTCCCTCTGTTCAAACTGTTCTTGGGACTGATGTAGACCATTCACTCCCTATTCTTCCTTCCTCCCCGTCTTTCCAGGAATAAACCGCAGCTGTCAAGAGACAGCTCCCCCACTCCATTCCCTGCAATTTCTTGACACATACATACGGTTTGAAAAAAAAATAAAAAAAAGGAAACCATAACATACCCTGAAAGAAGCTTTTGCCTGGAGATTGTAACTTCTTTTGCTAGGAAAATGGTGCAATGGAAGCTGTCTCCTTAGAAGAAAAAGAAGAGGAGGTGAGTCTCTGTGTTGTCTTTCAGGACAGAGTTTAAAGTCCTGTTGCTTAGTTACCACATGCTTTGGACTGCACTCAACCCTTTCCTTAACTCCCCCAGCCACTGCCTGCCTTTGTCTGGGAGGTTGTTTAGGAAAAAGGAAGAGCCACTGAAAAAAAAAATCAGTATCTTTCTCCAGCTAAATATTTTTTTTTACATGTCTCTTCTGGCCTGCCACCTGTCCACCACCGTTTTTCTACCATGCTGCCTAGCACAGGATGACATTGGCAAATGTAGCATTTATTAACATAAATCATATTAAATGCTAGGAACAGCTGACTGGCAATAAAGGAAGAAGGGCCAAAATTTCTGAACTGGTAAGTGCATGCTACAAGGTGCACATCAGTCTCCCTGCTTCTAAGAGACCAGGTCGTCTTAAAAGCAGCCAGATGGGGAATGCGAAGCCCAGTTATCAACCTGTTCATGTTAATGTCTGCTTTGTTCATAGTGTCAGTTGAGGTTCTTATACCCACTTTGCAATTTTTTCAAAGCATTCCCACTTTTACACTTTGGTTATTCATACTGTTAACCTGTTTGTTATCTGTACACTTTTGTCCAGAGGGCACTGCACTAACTCAGGGGCCAGAAGCAATGTAGTCTTGACAGTGCTCTAACTTTGTTCAGTCTAATGCACCCTCTTCTCAGCAGGCCTAATGAACGCAGCTCGAGTTCTCCTGGTTCCTGTTAATCCTGTCACTTTTAGCACACTACCAATTTTCTTTCACTATGTTGGCTTTTATTCATATTTCTTGTTAATTAAAGTGCAACTCTCCTCTACGATTTATTTTTGGCCTATTTTTTTAAGGAAAGGAGGTTTATGCAATTGTCCTGCCTGTCTCCTTTCTTCTCCTAACAACTTTTGTCCAGTTTCAGCCAGATTTGGCAGAGTAGCACACGTAAAGACAATGAGGCCTGGACACGTTTTGTGAAAATCAGCAGCTGGGTAGAAGAGAGAGGCCCAAGGAAGTGTCCCCTCTGAAGGAAAGGCGGGCCAAACTCAGCTGAAATGCGTTCAGCAGCAGTCAGCTGGCCATTTGCACATGTATTACTCCAGCACAAGCCATCTCTCATTCAGCTGGGATATCACAGTGGTTATGAATGGTGCTGGAGTCATCCTGGGGAGGAAAGACACAACCCTCTGGGAAACCCAGCTTCATTAATTCTGCTGATCATGAAACAATTTGCTTTGCTAGTCGTCCAAATGTTTTGATGAATGTCTTTCTCCTGATGCCCTTGCTGCTGGATCTCATGCCTACAGCCTCTGCATGAGATGTATTCTTACCTGTCTTATTTTTTATCTACCTCTGCTCAATATCTCTCCCTCTCTAGTCCCCTCTCATCACTGGGCTTCCATAAACTTTATGGCCTCCTTTATCTCTGACTTCAGTTCTATAATCAATAAAATACATGGTCTGGCAACTTTTCTGTTTTGGCAAATACCAGAACAAGTGGAGCAGGAGCACAAGCCAGGATCTCTCTCTTTTGATCTGTCACCAAAGAAGGGGATAAGAGGGAAAGTTTGGTACGTATAAGACTAGTGGTTGAAAACCAAACCTGAAAATAGAAACACTGCTATAGCATCCCTTGAGACTATCGTAGTGCCCAGCAACAATAAATGTATGAACAGGATCTAAGACGAATCAAAATGGAGACTTCAGCAGATCTGAACCCTCATGTTCCCCCCACCACCAACCATAAAAATCCCATCTCTGCAGGTTCCTCTTCTGCCTAATTAGAAAACTACAATTGAAAGCAATAACCAAAAGTGCTCTAGGCAACATTAGTGTACATGCTTTGTTACATCACCCATTATCAGTAAGAGAAAGAGCTATTCCTCCATGGCTGTCTTCATCAGCCTCAGACCACATCAATTCTGGCTGGGGTAGGGGTAAGAGAAGGGCAGGAAAATAGCAGCAGAGTGTTAAATGAATCACTTGCTGTATGTACTAATACAATTTTTTTTTTCCTTTAGCCCAAGTGACAGCACTTTCCTGGAGGTGGTCCAGTTATATTAATTGACATGGGCATAAAACAATATGGTTTAAATGGGCAACAAGCAATTCCCCACTGGTTAGGCATGTCTTCCTGTGCTGGGCACGCCTGAAGCACTGCCCTTGTGAGGCATGGAGCCCAAGGGAGTCAGCTTCCCTGCACCCATCCTGCTCCTACGAAAGGCCTGGATGGATGTCTCCACATTCAAGTATTCTTACAAGCAAAAGCACCAGAGAGAGTGCTGCTGAGACACCTCCACAAACCAAGATGGAGTCTGTTTGATCAGTACTAGGGTATTAGCTTTGCCTTTTGAAGCCTTGTGCTTGCTGAGAATTGTAGCGGGTCAGGAGTGAGGAGGTGACCGTATCCTGGGTCTGAGCCAGGAGGGAAGAACGGAAGCGAAGAGGTGGACTCTGAGGCTGAGGGGGAGAATTTGTGCCTCAGTGAAGCACAAAGCATTACCAGTTTTCCTAAGCAAAGGCCCGGCTGCAAAAGGATTGGGAACCACAGCTGTGCTGGATAAGGCACAACACTCCTATACTATAATACAAATGTATCTACAGCAGGCGTTGTTAAAATACACCAACAAGGAGGAGAAAAAGATAATCATATTTTTAGCCAACATGGTTATACTAATAGAAAGCCTGTGAGAAGTGCAAGCCCAGTACAGTAATTTTAGGAACTAAGCTGATTTAATGAACCTAGTGAATGATGATGAAAAAGATATTTCTCCTTGGTTTTATAGCATCTTAAGTACTGGAGGAAATGGAACAAGGCACTGCCCTTTACTGCGTTTTCCCAGAGCAGAATTTTCCCTTTTTTGCTTCATGGGACTTGGAACAAGTTATTCTTTTCTTACATTATTTTCTTTCAGTACAAGTTCTCTCTCATGTGGCTTAGTTAATTTGTTCAGCATTCTTAAGCTGTAAAATCTTAACAGTACTAATTGCTATAAAACTTTTCATGGCAATTGTTCCTATTTAGGATTGTTATGTTTTTAATAAAATTTTCCATTTTCTATTGTATTTCCCCCAAGAAGGTACTTGTCAATGAACACAGAGTAACTTGCCACTGTTCGCTCTCAGCCCACATTTCTGGAACCTTCCGTTGCAACAGACTACCAGCTTGTCATCTTTTTCCATTGACTCTCTCCAAACTAAAATCCAATTACATGAAAATATTTTGTGTTACCAAAGCAGCTTGAATTGGAATCCTGTTGTATTACAACAGGACTGAAAGAGGGGCTGGGCCTCGTTTTTATACATCTTTTCTTCCCTGCCTATACTACTACTCTCAACACTGGTCTGTATGTCTCACAACCTTTAACATACTTACCTCACAACCTTCTTCTGAAGTAAGGATATGCTGTTTCAGAGTGCTGTGGAAACACTGGCACAAAAGAGCGTTATTGCTGTATTACCGTGACTGGGGTGCAAATAAGTCCCAAATCCCAAAACCCTGAGAAAAAGAACAGAACAGAACAGAAGGTGGTGGGTCCATGCTAACAAGGAAACATACTTTTCTGCCTTTATTGCTTCTAGAGCAGGTCCAAAGCCAGTGGAAAGGGCTCAATGTATCCATCCCATTTTTCACTTCTGGGAGGCACCTGTGCATCCAAGTCTGAACTGTCCTTGCGAGAAAGGCACTGGCACTGTGGGATCTTAAACACAGATGGTTGGAAAATGCAGAAGGGGGCAAAAAGGGCCGCTGAGCCTCCCCAGCGTGTTCTCCCCCCAAAAAACACTGACCCGTGTAAAATGTCACTTTGTTGTAGCTCTGCTTATGCATGGGGACTGAAAATAGGAAGCTGGCTATGTCTGGGCACAGATCTTGTGGTACAAAGACTGGCGATCAGGAAGGCAACGGCCAGCCCGGCCGCGCCACACGCCGCAGCGGGGAGCACGCCGGGGGAGCGGGCGCTGCACCGGGGCTGCCAGGCCGCGGCTATCCGAGGCACTGACACGCTCACAGCCGGGCGCCCGGACCGACGGCCGAGCGCAGCCCGGACAGGGGCAGACAGTGGGACAGCCGGTGGGCGTCTAACGCCACATCGGGCCCCGGCGCCGGGAGCGTGCACGCCGCGCCGCCGCCGCCGCCACACAAAGCCCAACCGCCGGGCCACGGCAATTGGGCCCCGCCCCCCGCAGGCGGCGCGCGCGTCTGCGCGCCGCAGGGGCCGCGCGCGGGGCGTGGGGCGAGGGGAGGGACAGGAGGCGCTTCCGACCCGGCGGAGTCCTCCAGCCTTCCCGGCGTGCCCCGCGCTCACCATAGAGCGAGGGCGGGCCGTGCCTCTCTGTCTCTCTCTCGCTGTTCCTCCCGCTCGCGCCGTGTGTCGGAGGCGCCGCGGCCGCGGCGACATGGCGGGCGCGGGGCCGGCGGGCAGCGCCGCCGCCGAGGCGGAGAAGCACCTCAACGGCGAGCTGCCGCCGGAGCCCGAGGACAGGGAGGGCGCGGACGGCGGCGCGGCGGGGCTGGGCGCGGAGGAGGGCGCCAAGAAGAAGCGCAAGAAGAAGAAGAAGGGCAAAGCGGCCCCCGCGGGTAAGGGCCGGGGCGGGCTGGGCCGGGGCGGGCCGGGGCCCTCGGCTGAGGGGCCGGGGGGGGGGAGCGGGCCGGGCCTCCTGCCGCCCCGGGGGGGGCTGCGAGGGCCTGCCGTGCGCCCTCGGCGTGGGTTGATGGGCGCCGCCGAGGCCGCTGTCCCGGCCCGTGGCGGCTGTGCGGGATGAGGGGGCTCCTGCTCCCCTTCTCCCCCCTTGCAGCGGGAGGACGCCCCTGGCCTTCAGCACCCGGGGGGGGTGGTCGGCGTGAGGGAAGTGCTCCCCGCTGCTGTGCGCCCAGGAGGAGCCACGCCGTCCCTCGTGCCCTCCCTTGCCCTGAGGGGGAACAGGCGGAAAGCTGCTGCTTGAAAAGTCCCGCATGGTGGAGTTTCTGTACCCCTCCCATGCTCTCCGAGAGGTCTGGAGCAAGTCTGGGTTTGTTTCAGCAAGCTGGCAGTTAGTGATGATCATGCTGTGTGTTTATAATTATCTGCTTACACACACATTATCTTGCTAGAGCAGGCTGGTGCTAGGGTGAGTGGAGCTGGTTACCCTAGCAGAAAAAAGTGATCAGAAGTGTTTGGTTAATGTTATTTTTATATTCAAGTTTTAATAATGGCACCTGTCACTTTGGGCAATATGATTGTGCACTTGACACATTGGATTTGCTTGGGGGAAAAAAAAAAGGTGTGCTCTGTTATCTGTTGGATGAGTTGAAGCACAGTATTTCTATACAGACTTGGAGATTATTGTATACTAATGTAGAGCTATACTTTTGTATTAAGTCATGTTTTAATTTTACGAATAGGACAAGAAACAGATAAAGAAATGGAAGGTGCCCTTGATGATGTAGCAAAACAGTTGGATAAACAAACACTGGAGGAGAAAGAAAAAGATGATGATGATGAAGGCAAGTGTAACTTTTTTTTTCCCTTAGCACTTCCAGTTTCAGTCTCTTCCCAGACTCCCATCTTAACATACATTGCCTAGATGTCTGAGGATTTTTTTTTTTTCCAATTATTTTAGGGAAGGTGAGATGCCATGCTATGCATCTCTTACTTTTTTGGTAACAGTTCAGCCTTTTATATATGTGTGTGTGTGTATAATATATATGCATATATATGTGTGTATAACATATGTATGTGCATAAAAAATGTGATAACAGCTTTGTTAAAGACTTCTTGTTTTCCTGTGATCTTATTGTGGAGAAATCTTTGGCTTAAGATCAGGCAAGTTATAAATCATTCTCACTTTCATTACCATTTGCAGTATGTTTATAGTTCTTATTCTTGGCTTTGAACAAAACATGTAGTGAAACTTGGGAGGAAGCATTTCAATTTTTATACCATCTTAATCTTTACCTATGACTTGAAACATGTTCCTCTATAATCCTGATTTTTCATTAAAACTGAACTTGCGGAGGGATTAATACACAAGCAAGGCATACACCTTGCATATTGCCAATGCTACACAACCGAAATTTTAAACAAGTACCTTGGAAATGTCTAGTGCTGAAATCCAGACTAGATGCATCTCTTATGTAGGTATATCAGGTAAAAATGCTGTATTGTCTTTGTTTTGATGAGTGGTTCTTAATAAAAATGAACCTTGGCTCAGCATCTTAAAATATTTCTTTTCATTCTGTTCAGAAAACTTCTTAGCAGACTGTTGCTGGGATTCATCATTCTAGGATGTAATAAATTAGATGTTGAAATAAAAAAAATCTGAAATGAAAAAGTGTGTTGGCATATATAAAATTATAAATAAGCTGATCTTTAAACACTCTTAATCTATGTATAGCTTCCAGTTCTACGTAATTACTATTCATAGAACTATGTACTGATGGATCGTTCTTACGGTGTATTTCAGGTTATGGAGTTGAAAGGTAGTTACATTAATACAATGTGTGCTTTGCCCTGTTTGCAACTAAGCCAGGAAGTATTAGAGAGGATAGTGAAAACTACTTGCAGTGAAAAGTGCTATTTGAAAATGATTTAAATAGTTTCAGTTCCATCTCGGAGAAGTAACTTCTTCATAGATGAAGTGCCATGTTCTCATATGCTTTTTACAGTGTAAGTATTAGCGATTATTTAAAAAAAATTTTTTTTTGAAAATTTAAAGTGATATCATCTCTGAAATAATAATCTTATTTTCCACATTTGACTTGAGTTTTTTTTCAGAAAAGGGACAATGTTTTTGCAGCAGAAGAAAAATTGCTGTCGTGTTTTTTTGAAGACTACTGTGTGTTCTTGCCTGCACCAGTTTTTGCCACTTGCCATCTAATAATTTTGTGGGTTTAGAGGCATTGCTTAAGACATGGTGCTGCATTTAGAGTAAAAACAGTAAAATATCTTTTTCTCCCCTCAGCCCCCCGATAAACTTCTAAACTGAGTAGTCTCAGAAATAACACTGTATGCCTTTTGAAAGATGGAAGAGATTAGGAAGTACTCTTTAGATTTCCACCGCACTGTTAAAATGTGCTGATAAGTAATGTTTATGCATGAAATCAGGTATAGTTGAATTAAATATCTATACCAAAATGGCATAAGGACAGGCTTCAGTTTCACAAAGATCTAAGATTGCTTTTCTGGTGAATTTTTTTTTTTTTTTTTTTCCCCAATGTCAGCTAAACAACCTGAAGACAAACAAGGTGTTAGTCAGATGCAGTAGTTATGTTTCTGGCAGCACAGTTGGTCTGCAGCAATCTTCAAGGATGTGAAAGCATAGGCCTAGTTAGTTTGGCTTGCTAATTGGCAGGTTCACGTGCAGTGACGTGTGAAAAAGCCATAATAAGCAAACGGCAACAGACAAAATCTAAGAAATGTTGTTGGCTTTTGCAGTTCAGGCCTAGGGTTCTAAAAATATCCATAAATCACTTGGTGAATGAACTGGAGTCATGTCTAATTTATTTCTTGATGAATGGTTGGAGCACAGTTCAAGGTCAAGAGAAATGTGGTAAAGTTACCATGTTTTAAAGAAATATGTATGTGCTGTTAAGTGTTAATCGGCTGCCTGGTAAACATGTGTTGAAGGAGAATCTGATAGTCTGGACTAAATTGCAGTTACAAAACACATTTGCAAATTTTTTTCTGAAGATTTCAAAATGAGATACTTAATGCTGATATGAACTTGGGGGCTGCACTACTGAAACTTGCCCTAATGGCAGGATTGCAGCAGTCGCTACCTTTATAAAATTCAGATGACATTGACCATCATAAAAGGCTTGAAAACCTAGTGTCAGGAACAGCTGTTTTGTGGTTTTTTTTTTTTTAATAAATTAACAAATACAGGAGTCTGTGTAAATGCATTCAAAACAGCAGTGCTTTGCCTTGATTGATTCTAGAAGTTCTTACAATTTTACTGTTTGCTTTAAATAATTTCAGTATTCTAAATGCAGATGACTGGTACATACCCATTTTGAAACTAACTCATGGTTAGGTCCAGAAGGTGCAGTTAGATAGCATCCCGTTAAGATAAATACTTCGGGTAAGGTGTAAATAAGCGTTAGATGTAGCCAAACATAAAGTCCACAGGGATATTGTTATCTCTGAAATGTGACTGTAGTGTGGTTTGGCTGATTCTTGTTGCCTGCATACTGTGCTTTGTGCTGGTACATCCCATAGGCACTGGTTTCATCCAGTGCTGGTTGTGACTTTTCCTGTATTTCCAGATATAGCTCCATTCTGAGCCAAGTGCTGTCATCTCTACTTACTATTGTTTTGGGGTTTTTTTTCCTTCTCTCTTTTCAGATGAGCATTAAGTTTCCTTTAGATAAGGCATCAGGAGATTGGTTCAAAGCATGAGTTCCTAGCTTTTTGTTAGCTGTAGTATCTAATACAGTTTTTCTGTGTCATGCTCTCCAGCTTGTCTTTGGGTAAATTGAGAATAGAGGAATTCGAAATAGGACTTACTGAAAACTCTTTCCCCAAGCTTCTTTTTTTCTGGTTGCTGATATGTTTGAAGTCATTAACATTAAGGAAGCAACTGGAAAGATGGTCTAGTAGCAATGCTTTAGGAAGTATTTTCTTATGTCTGTATTTGGTCTGGGAAGGAACCTGAAAATGCTAGTGGCTTGGTGGCAGCTTCTAGCTGTCTTTTTTTTATCCATTTCTTTTTACACATGTATTTGGGAGCTCACAATAAATCTGTAAATTGTTGGATTTAATTATTCCGAAGTGAAAGAAGTGTTCGGTCCAGGTAGTTTTGCATCTCATTCAAAATTGTTTGGTTCTTTATGGCTATTTTATGTTCATCTGAGCACCTTTTTTTTTCCTGTAGATGGAGATGGTGAAGGAGATGGAGCAACAGGGAAAAAAAAGAAGAAGAAGAAAAAGAAGAAAGGACGTAGGTATCGAGCACAAAAAAGAAAGACAGATTGTTTGAGTTTTCAGTTAAACCTATCTAAATGCTGTTGTTGGCAATTGAAACAAACTTTGGGATGCAGTTTGGGTTCTCAGGCCAAGTCTGGCTGAATTTTCTTCTTTCTGGTATCCCTGAATGCCAGCTTAAGCGTTGACAAAATGAAGTCATTTGAGGGCATCATGATGTGATGTCTTCTGGGTAAAAGCCCAAATCCTAATAAGACGATCTTAAATAAGTTATGTTGTTTAATTTGTCTTATAGTTGAAATGAGGTTCTTAAAATTTCCTATGTACCATTTGTAAAACTTCCTTAAACTATATATACTCAACAGCAAAGGTCCAAACAGATCCGCCTTCTATTCCAATATGTGATCTATATCCCAGCAACGTATTCCCAAAGGGTGAAGAATGTGAATATCCATCAACACAGGATGGGTAAGTATTTTAAGTTTAAAAAATAAATAGTGTCATCTGGAAGTGCTGAGTTGCAAACTGTTAATGTACAACTAAATGGATAAACAAAGTGATTTGTGATGCTATTTTTCTACTGGATCATCTAACAACTAAAAGTCTTTAGGCCAGAAATGTTCCTCCCTACCTACCCTTTTAATTAAGATGTGGGCTATATGAGCAGAATTGCCCTGAGACAGGGAACCTTGGGACCAAGGGACCAACATGGCATTAATAGATTGTAAGAAAAAAAAAATTTAGGAATTGGAACTGTGTGAGGGTTCAAAATTTAGTGAGATGAGACTGTTACACAACAGTTCGGGGGGAGGTTTTCTCACACGGTCTGCCAGAGTATGGAGTAGAGAGGGATTTTAATCATAAAATAGCTGCATCTTTCTGGTATGTCTCTTGTATGACAGTTGAGCCATGCTTGCATCTCCTGTGATTGATTTATTTATTTTCTTATTGAAGAGGTAAAATGTACCCAGAGGGAAGAGAAATTGTGCAGAGAGACTTAGGTGGCAACTGTAGAGTGTGGCAATTGTGGAGTGTGAATAAATCTATTGTTAACTAACTGAGAATATGGCTACAACTGTTCAAAAAACTGTTTACTAAATAATTCTCCCAGCTCAGAGGGATGTGGGCCAGTACTAAATGGTGTTCCAGGCCATAAACTGCAAGGAAAATAGTTTTATAGTCTTAGAACTAATGAGGTTGGAACAAATAAGTTTATATTTTAATAACCTTAAGCAAAAACAAAATTGATGTTCTTCTGCCTAAATCAGTACTGTTGAATAAAATTTGTTGCTGTGATTTGAGCCAGTTAACAGTCAAGGTCAAGTCCCTGCTCCTGCCTGTTGACCTTTTTTTTTTTTTTTTTTCCCCCCGTTAGAAAAATTTTTGATTCTAGGAAATTTGGGTAGGAATTCTAGGAATTTGAGTAGTGCTCATAGAGCAAGAAAACTTCTCAGAAAAGTAACTGTGGAGATTTTTCTCTTTGCACTGCTCTTTATTTGAAAAGGAGAAAGAATTTTAAGGGACATAGGCAGAAAGGTCTCAAATTTGAATTTGTGGGATGTGTTTTGTGGTTATTTGATACAAATAAAAATGGGATAGAAGTGAGATGTTTCAGGTCATGATAAAGAAATAAAAGGAAGATAATAGAATATTTCTGTGTAGAAAGCATCCAAACCATCTGTGTCTGAACTTGTAGTTGGATGTCTACAGGAATCTGGGGGAATTCTTATCTAGGATTCTTTCTTTGGATCACTAAAATCCAGTTTACTGCATAATCCTATAGAGATGTAGAAGCACAAATTGAGGACTGTGAACTGGACTGTAAAGGTGGGAACAAATGGCTTGGAGCAAGAGGTGAACTTCTTACGCTGGCTTGCGTGGAAGCCAGCACATGAGGAAACTGTGTCCTCAGGAAGGCTTATTACCTACTCATGCACCTGTTAGAGGACTTGGTGGTTGGTGTTAGACCAGTGTCTGTTCACTTGATTTTCGTATCTCCTGAAGAGCTTAGGCCCAAGTAGGATTTCTTATGGCCTCTTTTCCTGAGCTCCCAGATGGCAGTAGCACAACTTTGGCAGCAAACAGCTTTGGGGCTGATGCAAAAAAATTTTATTTATTTATTTATTTAAATATTAAAGGCCTCTATTTTGACCCCTAGTTCTCTCTGTAATTGGAATATACTCTGAGAATACCGTATGATGGAGCTAGGATAGCTCCCTGCCAGCTTGCTGGAGCTTGCACTTAAATCTCCAGCCGATGGCAGAGCAGCTGCCCAGATTCTCCCTGCAGCTCTTGCTACTGGAAGATGTTACCAGCTGGAATGCAGAGCAGTCTGACAGGGCCCTTGAGTCCTCCTCCCTCCATGTTTCCGCGGTATGCCTCTTCCACGTAGCTGTATCATGGCTACTGTGCTGGCAGTAGCCCAGTTTCCCAGTGCAGTGAGCGGACTCGGGTATCGCAGCAGCCTCTTGCTTTCTTGGTGGGATTTACCAGTGTTGAGGCAAATTCTAGGAATTTGAGTAGTGTGTGTGATGCTTGCTCGTAGAGCAAGAAAACTTTTCAGAAAACTGACTGTGGAGGTTTTTCTCTTTGCGCTGCTCTTTATTTGAAAAGGAGGAAGAAGTTTAAGGGACATAAGCAGAAAGGTCTCAAAATATTTAGATCCTGTGGTCATCCTAAGAGAAATGTTATGGAAGAGCTTGTTACCCTTTATCTTCTCAAGTCTGCTTTAGGAATGCAGATCTCTTAACACTGTATAAATATTCAGTTCAAAATAAGTTCAAAAAACTTACAGGGCATATTTTCTTTGCTCACTCTCACACCTGTTCTTTGGCTGTGAAGGAACCTCTTCGAGTGGAGTAATTACATGAAAGAGGTAACTGCATTTCTGTGTTTTAAACAGTTAACCTTTAACTCGTTGTGTTCTGTTGCTAGCTTGGAATCAGCCCACTTACATGAAGATGAAAATTAATTTAGAAGTTCAGAAACATGAGACCAAGTTACAGCATCCTTCAGCATCTTCAGTCTATCTTGTTCACTGTCCTCTTCCTTCAGTGACCTATCTATAGGATAGGGGTTTGCAAATTTGCACTGGTTTTAGTAATTTTTGTTTTGCACAGCATGCACAAAGCTCTTTGAATTATCACTACAGTTTTTTGTGTCGTTACAGGGCCTCCAGCTTTACCATTCAAACTGTGTATCTACTTTTTAGTAATAGGAGTGTGAGGTTTCTTGGGGGTTTTTTTGTTTGTTTTAGTTAAGTTCGGACAGTTGATAGTGCTTTAAATTATGTATTTTCTTGGAACCTTACTTGTGTGCTTTTCATAATAAAAGAATATTCAAAATTAATCTTGTATTTAGTCTTCTATTCAAAACTATTCTTGTATTTATTCTATGACCCTATCAAAGAGACAAAATAAGTGGTGTTCTCCTGGAACAGATGTTAACTCACTGTCCAGCAAATATAGAAAGAATGTGAATGAAGTAGCTTCTTAACAAGTGTCATAGTTACTATGCACTGCATTAGGTGTTGTAATGACTACTGTAGTTAAAGTTATAATAACTTTTCATAACACTTTATTTTAAAGACGTACTGCTGCTTGGAGAACAACTAGTGAAGAAAAGAAAGCACTAGATCAAGCCAGCGAGGAAATCTGGAATGATTTTCGGGAAGCTGCAGAGGCACACAGACAAGTGAGGAAATATGTTATGAGCTGGATAAAGCCTGGAATGACAATGATAGAAATCTGGTGAGGACACAGGCCTTCTCAAAGACCTCTGTTATATATTTTTCTTTTTTCTTCAGAGGGAATCTCAATTTTGAGTTGAGTAATCAATTTTGAGTGATCACAAGTTTTGTAGGGGTTTTTGTCTGAAGCACTCAACCAGTAGCCTCAATTAATCTCAATTGTCAATTATCCTCAATTAATCCCTCTTAGTTTCTTCTATTAACATATTATTAGCTTATGCAGCTTTACAGGACCTGGGATAATATTGAATTTCAAACTCTGCTTTCAGTTATGTTAGGCAGATGTTCTTGATTTTTACTGTTCCGTGCCTCTGCTACTCTTGTACGCAAGTTCCCCAGTGATGCTGAGAGAAGCAGCAATAGCGGTCATAAAAAAACATCTCAACCTTTGCCAGAATTGTCAGTGAAATATTATGTGGCTGAGCAGTGCAGGTGCAGCCTGATGCTGGGAGTGGGGGAAGAGGCATACAGACTGCATGGGGACACACAGTCCAAGACAGGAGGATTTTATCTATATTTCATCCTCACTGGCTTGTGTTTCTGGGGAAACCCAAAAACATTTCTTTATGTTATTCTCAGTAGATCATAAATAACTGAAAAAGTTGGTTAATATAAACATTCATTTGGTAAAAGTTTAAAGAGAATAATTAGTCTAAACTTTTATTGACTCTTCCTACTTCTTTTTCCGTCCTTCAGTTTATCTGGAATTAATGTCTATTGCCCAGGTACGCACAGATCCAGGACTGTTTAATTTCCAAAATCAGCTGCTTTCAGCCTGATATGAGGAAGGACTGTGCTGACAAGAGTAGGATAGGAAGAAAGCTAATCAGAGCTGACTCTGAGAGTAACTGTGTGAGAGTAATGTAAAGAAATAATATTTCATCAGGGAAGGTGGAAGACAGCTGTCTTTGTAATCATTAGACTGGCTGAAACAAATCTGTCATGTTAACTAAAGCAGTCAAGCAGTAGAATTTATAAGCTGTAATTTTCTCAAAACATGACTTTTCTTCCTAGAATACTTCAGGCTATGAGGACTTGTTGTATAAAGTAAGCTTTTATTTTTCCAGACTACTCTGAGTGAATAGCTTTCTTAAATGAAATCGGAGTATGTTGCACTGATGTGAGTTATAGTTTACGCTATTTGCTGTGACTATATATAGGGGTATGCACTAGTGTTCTTGTATCTGTAGCTTTCCAGTGGTTAAAAGCTTGAAAGTAGAGAAAACCCAAGGGCAAATGCTAATCTCATAAGGTTTTATTTTATCCCAGCTACTGCTTAAAATAAAAATATTATTTTACTTGTTTTAATTGGAAATTTTTTGGATGAATATGAGGACTATACTGTCACGTTCTTAACAGTTACTAGGCTATAACTTAATTTAAATGCCCTACTTCTTTCTTTTTCTTTCTTTCTTTCTTTCTTTTTTTTTTTTTTTGCCTAAACTTTAATTATACAACCTCTGTTTCTCTGGTAGAAAAGATTAAATGTACTTTGGAAAGGATGCATACTTTAGATTTAGATAAAAAGACTGGTGCTGTATTTTGCCTTAGAAAAAGTAGAAGAAACAACACAGAGAGCTAAAGATCACTATCTTGTGCTTATTTTTTCCAGTTTAGGGTCTCCTTCTAGTTAGCATACAAATGCTTCAAGATTTTAAAATAAAACACTCACTTGACTATTTTTCTGAGATTTTGTTCTTGGATTAATTTATTTGAAGTCGTCATAAAACATATTAAGGATAACTGTTATGTTTTTTTTCTCTCCCTCCCTCCCTCCTGCCCTATAGTGAAAAACTAGAAGACTGCTCACGTAAGCTGATAAAAGAAAATGGTTTAAATGCAGGTCTTGCATTTCCTACTGGGTGTTCTCTGAATAACTGTGCTGCCCACTACACTCCCAATGCTGGAGATCCGACAGTGCTGCAGTATGATGACATTTGCAAAATAGATTTTGGGACACATATTAGTGGTTAGTTTTTACTTACTTACGAATTAAAATTGTTTAAACATTCTTCAGTGTGGAGACTGTGAAGCTCATTAACTTCTGCTGATTTCAGGTCGTATTATTGACTGCGCTTTTACAGTCACATTCAATCCAAAATATGACAGACTATTACAAGCAGTAAAGGATGCCACTAACACTGGAATAAAGGTATCATCATTATACAAGTTACCAAGTCTTTTAAAGTAAGTTTTGCAATTATTTTCCATTTATATTTTCACCTTCTTTTCAGTGTGCTGGAATAGATGTACGTCTCTGTGATGTTGGGGAGGCCATCCAAGAAGTTATGGAATCTTATGAGGTTGAAATTGATGGCAAAACATATCAAGGCAAGTTCTTTTTTTTTTATGTGAGGATAGCTATTCTCAGAGTATATATGTTTGTACAAATATAGATTTATTTGTATTGTATTGAAAAGACCTTTGTACGAGAAGCATGGTATGTGTAACTTGGCTAAATATGTGTTTCTGCTTGGTTTGCTGTACTCTGGAGAAATGTTCTTCTCAGCTTATCCTTGCAAATATTCTAAGTACTGTATCTTTAACAGATAAGATGAGGGCTGAACACCTGTTTTTAAAATACACAAATAATGTGATATTTGCTATTTAGCTTTATTAATAACTTTTCCTATTAGTGGAATTGCTAGTCTTGAATAATGAATCGGTGATACAGCATGTGAATTTAACTTGTATCTTTGCTAGAATTTGTACAAGAGGGCTATTTAGCCCCTCTGCAATATGATGAGTCGCTGTTGTACTTTTAGTATGGACTAATGGAACAATCTGCGTTGAAGGGTTTAACATTTGTTAGGGAATTACCTGTAATGTTTTTCTTCAAAAGTGAAACCAATTCGCAATCTGAATGGACACTCAATTGGGCCATACAGGATACATGCTGGAAAAACAGTGCCCATTGTGAAAGGAGGAGAAGCAACAAGAATGGAGGTAAAAAGTGTTCTTAAATCTTTCTGTTAACAGTTTTCCCCAAATGTCACTGCAAGAATATTTCCTTGTGCATTTTCTTTGTGTAGTCCTTGTCTGCTATTTGTGAACCTGGTGAACAATAACACTAGAGGACAACCTTGCTATACTTTGTAGCACTCCTGTGAAAGCGTGATTGGTTTTGAGACTTTTCCATCTCAGTGGCTCGAGACTTCTCCGTCTACCCCTATTAGTGTTCTGGTATCTAACCCTCTGAAACTGGGGTCTTGGAAATCCACTATGAAACCTTGAAATATGAATTGCATTAGTGGTGCTTAAGGAAGCTCTTGCATATTCACTTTTGAATATGTAAACATTACTTTAACAAAGCATCCTAATGTTACACCTAGGAACAGGGGAAAAGGACAGGAATTCAGATTTTGGGGTGAACTTGAGAGCCTAGAGGTGCCACCAAAGATGCTGGACTTGCCACTCATTCACATTTTTCATGTCTGTTTATTCTGTAATTAAAAAGACAAAATAACAAGCTTCTTTTATTCAAGTAATTGTTGGGAAATATTTCTGTAGCATTGTAGCTATGGGTGACATTTTGCAAATACAGTTAGGTATCATCTCTTCCTTGAAAAGCTTCCAGTGCAGTTTTTCTTTCCAGATGCAAAATAATTGAGCATATTTCTAGTTAGTGTGAGAAGCTAGATGAAAGATGTGATTTGAATAGTATTTTGGAGCAGAGGAAGAGAAATCACTGCATGATGAGAAAAATTGTGCCGTGTGTGTGTGTGTGTATATATAATATATATATATATGGCACATATATATTTTAATAGGCTCACTCTCATCACCCTGAAGTTGTATTATAGTTGTTGATCACCTGGTTGATGATGTAAGCAAAAAGACGAAGCTGTAACTATCCTCTTCTCTCTAGGAGCGTGTAGAAAGGATTAGAGAGTATTAGGAAAGCAAGGTGGAAAAAGCTTGTCATGCTTGTTTTAGCTTTGTGAGTGCCTAGGTCTTGTACATCATCTATCATTGATACATTATTAGTATAAAACTTAATTAATCTTTAAACAAATTTTAGTTAAAGATTTCAGAGCTTTTGGGACTGTTTTTAATTGACTATCCAGGCACTGGGGAGAAGCCTTTTTTTTTAAATTTCTTTAACTTCTGTGGGTTACATAGGACACAATCTTAAATCATTAAAGAGAATGAGTTTTGCCTATGAAGAATGTGGAGCACTGCCAGACTCTTACTGTACTGTTCTAATTATAGTATCAGAATACAATCTAGTGAATTTTTGTGACAGAGGAATAGAGCCTCTGACAAGCTTTTTTTTCTGAACAAGTCAGTGTGAAGTGAATCTTTTGGTGAATCTTTGTTTGTTTAATGAAATCAGTTGAGTATTCAAGGCACCTTTAAGAATTTATCTTGAATTTGAAGCCCATGTTACTGTTTTACATATGGATTCTTATTTTGGGATTGTGGCTTTCAAAGTTGCCTGATAACTGCAGTTGCATCTTTCAGTTTATCTGTTAATGTTTGATACCTTGTCCTGTTAAGCTCCTTTCACAGTCCTACTGTTAAGGATATGTGAATGCACTTGGCAAAAATGAGATTATATAATGGCATTTCAGTACGTTCTTGGCTAGAATTTTGATAATGCCCTTGCAGATATATGTCACCTTCATTTCTTGAAGAAATTCATCTTGTGGAGTGGAAATGAACAGGTTAAGGTTTTATACTAGCAGCTGTTACCAGAAAATTCTTGCAGAAATTGAGCAGAAAGTGCTTCAGTGCAGTAAGTCTTTGTAATCAACATCTGTTTGCTATGTCTAAATTACACTTTTCCTAGGACTTTTATCTGAATAGTACAGAATTATTTCCAGTTAAGCAAATATTTTGCAGCAGAATGTAGTTTCTTAGCTGTGTTAGATGTACACTTTGACAATACTTTAACTGCAATGACTTTGAGAAATTGCGTGTCTAGAAACAGGCTGATATTTATGGCTTGAAACAAATAAAGCAGTATTGATAGCTGATTATTTGGAGATGACTAACTTTACTACTGTGTGAAATTGCTGTATTAAGTTTTTCTCTACATTGATTCACATTTAATTTCTTGTATTCATAAATTGTAATACTGAGATTGTTATATCAAAACAGCAACGTGTCACTTACTTTCATATTGTAACGCTTTGTTCACTTTTTTTATTTTAGGAAGGTGAAGTATATGCTATAGAAACCTTTGGTAGCACAGGAAAGGGTGTTGTTCATGATGATATGGAGTGTTCTCATTATATGAAGAACTTTGATGTTGGGCATGTGCCAATAAGGTTGGATTTTTGTTGTTGTTCTTATATTGCACTGTAGCTGTCACCCTTTTAGAGTTCAGATTTGGTACAGCACAATTCTGCACTAATTTAAGGCTGTCAGAGGACTCAAAAAGGGTCCTCTGACAGTAATATTCTTGTTATAAAATAACAAGATGCTCTAAAACAAGCATCTGTGTACTGTGCTCTGATTGTGAATGTGGAATAATATAGAATATTCCAAAGAATATGGAAATTGAGTATATACATGATGCCTTCACAAATCTAAAGTAGTTTTTAAAATTTCCTATCATTAATAAGCTTTACAATAGTTATATTAATAATATGTAGATTATGTTGGCATATTATATATTAAATGTATAAATAAAAACCCCTTTACCAACATCTCTATTAAAGATTGTGGCATGCAAGTATATTCTGGGAAAAGTCCTATTAAACTGTTCAGGTCATCTGTTTTGATTGTTTAGATATTTTGTGGTTTGTAAGTCCTTGGTTCAGTGCATTGCTATAAAATAAAATGACTCTTAATTTTTAGTTTCCATTAAATTGTGTAATAGCACTTCTAGAAATGCAGCATATTTTTGGAACTGAAGGCTATTAGGGTTAGAAATATAAATTAACTTCAAAAGTAGAACTTCAGAGTTTTAACTACCAAGCTTACTCCTGAATAAGTTTAGAATATTAACCACTTAGGATCAGGAGGAATTCTGTCTGTAAAATGAATCATCCTTTATTATTTAAGATAATTATGTCTTTAGTTTTGCTTAGGAAGTCAGATGGGGATATATTCACAACTTAACATTCTTCTGTTCTGAAGGGTTGGCCAGTGTGTTTGGCAGCATTCAGATTTCTTTTGAAGGGTATCTTTCTGCAATGGGAAGGTATACTTTCCTTTGTGAACTGAATCTCTGATGTAGAAAGACATCCCAAGACTGTGCAGTCTTAAAAGACCTTGAAATTTAAAACTTTTCTTAATTGGTTGGGGGTGGTTTCTGTAGTGAATGCTTGGTGGCCTCTGCTGTCAGTCAGATGTTTTTCCTTTTTTCCCTCCCCAGGCTTCCAAGAGCGAAACACTTGCTAAATGTTATCAATGAAAACTTCGGTACTCTTGCCTTCTGCCGCAGATGGCTAGATCGCCTGGGAGAGAGTAAATACCTAATGGCATTGAAGAACCTGTGTGACTTGGGTATAGTGGATCCATATCCTCCCTTATGCGACATTAAAGGATCTTACACAGCACAGTTTGAGCATACTATACTGTTGCGCCCAACATGCAAAGAAGTCGTCAGCAGAGGAGACGACTACTAAACTCAAAGCCACCTCAGCACCTTTATACTTTAGGCTTTGTTGGAACATATTATACCAGAATTAATTTGCAACATATTGTCTGTTTTAACAGTGGACTGATGTAATACTTTCCGTATTTGGAAAGGAAGGAATTTAATCAAAGGCAAGTCTTCTAATGTAACTAACCAAGGAAAAAGCTTTCAGGCCTTTATAAATATTTCAAAAGTTACTTATTTTTTCTGTTCAGGGAAATATGTGCTATAAAGCTCAATTTTTAGTTTGGAATGAGTTATACATTTTGTTTTGAACATTTATGATAAAAGATGCTTTTCAAATATTTATATTACCATATTCCTACTTGAATGCTTCAAATGACTACACCTGATATCTGCGCCTAAGTCCTCTATGATATTGCCTTTTAAACTTCCTGGAATCCATTTTGTAAAAAATAAAGACAAATTTTCAGATCTAAAATATATATACTTTTTAGAAGTCTGGTTATGATTCTGGTCAGGAGTCTGCTGGGAAACTGCTCTATTAAATATTTTACAAACTTGATTTGCCATTTTTTGTCTTGAAACTGGAATTGTCTTACCCCTTATGTGAAATTTGACACTTTATTGCTTATTTAAAGAGTGTTGTCTGTGCTGGGATACAGGGCAAGAAGTCATCCACTCTTGGGAGGTTAGAATGTGACAACTTCAGTAGAGGTGTGTGGTGTGATTTGGTTTTGAGTGTGTCAGTCTTTAGTTTTGACTTTACCATGTATTAGAATATGTCAAATGAATTTTGCTGGACTCAGTTGCTATTATCAGCAATGTTACAACTCTGGGCTGAAGTCAAGCTGTGAATATTATATCCCTTGATATTCTTTGCCATTGGCGTGCCCTTTTGCATGAACTGAAATTTTCCTTGATGTGATTCCCCCTGTCCTTAAAGTACACACTAGACTGGACAAGCTGCAGGGACAATGAATGGTGTGTGGTGGGTGGTTGCTGGTGGTTTTTAGGGTTGAAGCTTCTTCCATATAAGCAAACTAATCTGGAGTATTTGATGTTTTCTTGACATAACAGAGCTCCTCATCTGTCTTCCTGCTGCAATGATTGGTGAATCTCATTTGTAAACTGGATTAAATCCCATGGTTCTTTGAGGCCTAGATTGCAGTCTTCCAGTGCCATGTATTTACCTTATGACTTATGAGTAACTGTAAAATGTTAATATGTAACAAATATGACAGGTTCTGTAATAGGTAAATAGCAATGCCTTAAACATAACCGAGGGACTTCACCTGCTCCATTGTAGTGAACAGCCTCTGTTTATTTCCAGAGGAGTTCATATTAATTTAGAAATACCAACTCTTTTTTTTTTCCTCTCCTGCCTTTGGTTAAAAGCTGCGTTTATCCTTGCAGACCCTGATATGTGAGCTCTAGCTTAGAGGGGGCAATGTCATGTACTGCCTATAGTTTAAAAATACTAGACCTAAGTGGGATTTTTTTCTGTTCGTATTTTGTTTAAACTTGGAACAGTTTTGCCGGTAACAATGGATGAAATAGGATGCTGTAACTTGTATTTCTGTTGCTGCCATTTGGGAGTCTTTGCATCCCTGCACTAGAACTCTAAATAATTTATGCAACTGTGTGGGCAGGCATCTGTGAACTTCCAAATGAGCAGTAGCTAGTGCATGGGCTTGTACAGGGCAGAGTGAAAACTAGCAAGGATTTGTGATTAACAGGGTAGCTGGGTAAGATAGCTGTTGATCTTGTTATATATGTTAACAGGACCATAGTGCTGATGCATTTCTTGACTTGATACTAACAGGTTCCAGCTTCCAGCTCATTTACCCTATTTGTAACAAGGGTGGTTACTACAAATACTAGAAATAAGTGAAACGAACATCAATTCTCAACCTCTTATCTGCTAGTAATTATCCACTAATTCAGACTTTTAACTCTCTTAGCTGCTCAGTGACATTTGATACTATTCCTACAGCTTAAGGCATACCATCTTTTCTAGCTCCACTGATAGTTCATTCAAGAACTCTTAATATCACATGAAAAAATACTCCAAATGTTAGCAATGATTTGTTTTCCTCCGTTTGTCTTTTCCTTTTACCTAAATGTAATAGGAAGATCCCAGACTAGCAGTTACAAGAATAAACCAAAGTAAATTTCCAACTAACTTGCTGGCTCACTGTTTGCTAATTCACATGTGGAAACTGATGATTGTGCATAACAAATTGTAAAGGAAAGGGCTTGCATCTGTTGCACCTTGCCTCAGATAAATACTTGCAGAACATGATGCTCATTTGTTGCCATTAGCTTTAACGGGGCTTGTCTGGATTCCTGTTTTCTGTGCTGCTTACCGTCCTGCGTCTGCGTCTGTCAGCACAGAAGACAAGCCCTATTTCCACCTCCTTCCTCCACCATATAAAAATATTCCTCCAGTGCTTTCATTCTCTTTTCCTCTTGTTGGAAGTAGTTATAAAGTCCTGGCCATGATATCCAATAACCGGACCAGTCTTGTCACATGACACAAAATCTAAAGTTTATCAAATAAAGTCAGATTCTGAAGCCTGGCTGTAAAGACTAACAAAGCTTTCCTGAAGTACCCAAAAGAGAGGGATCGCCTTGTTTCTTGAGACCTTTGAGTTCTGTTTTCTCAGCAATGCTAACTGTTTTCAGAGAGAGTGCATTTAATAGCAGTGCAAAAGTAGTTCAGAAATCCTCTGCTGAAGGATGTACCTGCTTTGCAAGTTTTCTTCGCTTTTATGCAGATTTTGTCAGAGATGGGTAAGCCATTAGAGAATGTACAGCTTAACCTAGTATCATCTGTCATGTTTTGGTGAAGGCATGACCCAAAATTTTCCTAACTGGGAGAACTAATTTTAGATTCTTAAATACATGCTTCTGCTTAGGTTTTTCCCTGCTTTTTGATCACCTGCTTGGAAGCTTCCACCCTAAATAAATCTCTTAATTTCAGGGGATGTTTTACTAGCTTCATGACTGTAAAATAGTGAGGTTACTCTGCTTAGGATCTGCCTTGGGTTTGCTGGTTTCCTACTCCTAGTGCTGTCTATGTGCTCTGCGTGGGCAGGGCCACTGTCAATTTAAGGCAGTCTTCACCAGTTTGCTGAAAACTTCCCCCCTCTACCTGCAGGATGGGGCACAAACTTTGACTGCAGTTTGCAGAAGCAAAGTGAACTCTACTCTGTCCTGAAACAAAATGCTTCATTGCAGTAGAATTCAGATAAAAGCCTCTAGCAGTTGCAAGGAAAGTGTGTACTCGTGGCAAACGGCACTGAAACTGCCCTGGCACTTTCTCCTTGGCAGCGTGCCCTTGGGCTGAGCTGGGCACAGGACTGAGCAGTGCAGAAGGCCCATGTCAAATGCATTTTCTAATGCCTTTTATATATACGGGGAAAGCATAGAGGGCTGATGGATACACATTCAGCAAGACATAAAGTGGAAACCCTGTGTGGAATAATGGGACTGGTTTTCTTTCATTTGTACTTCTGTCACTTGGGTACTTTGTAGAAAACAAAAATAGTTTTGTTAAAACTACTGAGGCTTTCCTTGTAAATGCCAGCTTCTACTGCTTTTACTTGAATCAAACAGACTTTAATTTGGGAGTAGTCTATGAAGTCACAGGTCTGCTGTTAAAAGCATTTATTGATTTGTGATAGATTTCCTTGGAGTTCTGCATTTCACATTTTGGCTTTAAAAAATGTCACCTTCACAGAAAGCTCAGGGCTTTCCCTTTTTAGTAGCAGACTGTATCAAAAATGGAATGTAAACCTGTGCCAAATAGCGGCTGTAATGCTTGATGTAAAGCTAGAGTCGTATTCTTCTGCTTCAGACTATAGCTTGTAGCAGTTCTCGCACTAGCTTTCTGGAAGCTGCTGTGCGGCAGCCTGGCTTGTAACGGAGCCTGTATTTTAAGTATGTGTATACTTCTAGGCCTTGTCTTTGAAAAGTTGAAAAAGGCACATCCTGAGACAAAGCTGCTGCTAATACTTAGTGAGAAAACTGCTGTTCCATCTTCAACTTCATTGTGTCATATTACCTCCAGTAATAACAATATCCTTATTACAGTAAAAGTATGAAAACAGAGTAAGATGGAATCTGGGAAAGTTAATGATGTGATTTGTAAACATGCCTGGAGTTTGTTCGTTTGATTTTTACAGGTGGTGCTTGGAGCTAGAGGAACTTTGCCAAAACCTACTCACTTCAAATATTTTTCTTACAGGACGAGAGTTAGGCTTTTCGTGGTTAATCATTTGCCAGGTTTTTACAGTTTAAACTTGTTGGTACCCAGTAATCCGTGGAACATCTATTAGCTGTTCATAAACAAAGGCAAGCAGTGTATCTGTAAGTCATTCACAAAATGATGTTTCTGCCAAATGTTTTTGTGACAGTGTGTTTAAGAGATAAAGACCATGTAACTTGAGAAATGCATAGCATGCTTTAAAGCAAGATGTTATTTTTATAACAATTTTTTCAATAGTATGTTTTTTTTCTAAATGGAGTCAAGAGGCAGTTCTGTTTTTTATAATTTGATGTTTGAGTACTTTTTAAAGTAAAAAAACACTTAATTTAGACAATGTCCTGTGACTTTTTAGGATTTTTGTAGCAAAAATTGATTTGTGTTTTTGCCACAACAGCCAACCAACTCATATAATCAAGATTAGAAGTCATATAGCTTTAACGTTGTTTTATACTGATGCTGACGTCTTTCTTTTTTTTTGCAAAGTTGCAGTGATTTTTTTTTTTTTTTTAATAGCTGTTGGGGAAAGCTAAGACCTTGTAGACTAGGCAGCAGTTAAGGTAAAGAGTAAGCCTTTTGCCTAGTTGTTTTTGAGCTTTAGATGTCTGCTTCCCCAGTTTTTGCAAGAATAAAATTACTAGTTTTTCAGTAAGGCCAAGTCACTGAATCTCTTAAATCGATGAGAGGTTTATAGAAACTCCATTTACCACTACCTAAAAGTGAAGATGTACAATTTCTCTGCATACTATGGATGCATATTATCTGTTACCACCTGGAAAACTTTATTGCATTTCAGTTTCAGACTGGGCTAATTTGGTCTGCATGATAGGACCGAGCATACCCTCCCCCAAGTCTGCAGATGATACAAAACTGGGAGGAGCAGCTGATGATACACCATCTGGGTGCGCTGCCATTCAGAGGGACCTCGACAGGTTGGAAAAATGGGCTGACATGAACCTCATGAAATTCAATGAAGGGAAGTGCAGAGTCCTGCCCCTAGAGAAGAATAAGAATAACCCTGTGCACCAGT
This sequence comes from Apteryx rowi, assembly GCF_003343035.1. NCBI lineage: Eukaryota > Metazoa > Chordata > Aves > Apterygiformes > Apterygidae > Apteryx > Apteryx rowi. The sequence goes on from NW_020448719.1 coordinate 795,093, forward strand.
ACAGGCTGGAGGCCAGCCAGCCAGCCAGGAAGCAGCTCTGCAGAGAAGGCCCTGGGGGTGGTCCTAGTGGACACCAAGTTGACCATGAGCCAGCAATGTATCCTCATGGCGTAGAGGACCAACAGCATCCTGGACTGCGTTAGGCAGAGCATTGCCAGCAAGTTGAGGGAGGTGACCCTTCCCCTCTGCTCAGCACCCGTGAGTGAGGCCACAGCTGGAGTGCTTCGTCCAGTGCTGGGCTCACCAGGATGAGACACACGGACATACAGGAGTGAGTCCAGTGAAGGGCCACAAAGATGGTCAAAGGACTGGAGCATCTCTCATAGGAGGAGAGGCTGAGAGCTCTGGGACTGTTCAACCTGGAGAAAAGCAGGCTTGCATGGGATTGTGTCAACATGCATAAATACCTGATGGGAAGTGAGTAAAGAAGATGGAGCAACTCTTCAGTGGTGCCCAGTGACAGGACAAGAGGCAATGAATGCAAACTGAAACACAGGAAATGCCATTCAGACGTAAGAAAAAAAAAATATTTTTAACTGTGAGGGTTGTTGAACACTGGACCAGGTTGCCCAAAGCAATAGTGGAGTCTTCATCCTTGGAGACAGTCAAAACCCAACTGGACACAGCCCTGAGCAACCTGCTCTTGTTCACCTACTTTGAGCAGGGGAGGGGGCTGCACTAAGATGATCTCCAGAGGTCCCTTCCAACATCAACCATTCTGTGCCCTATGCTCTGTTGTGCTTGGTAAGTGACTAGTTAAAGCACAGTAGACCACTTCTATCGAGTCTCAGGGAAAAAATATCCCAGCCTCTCCCCTGAAGCACTGATGAATAGAGTCAGAAAATGAATTCATAAATATGCACAGAACAAACTAGTTACTGGTAATGTTTCTATCATCTTGTCCAATAGTCTGTGCATGTGTTCATGCTGTGGCTGACTGCCAAAAAAATTAATACTCATGTAGACTCCAGTGAGGGATCTGAACCTTTCATGCAAACAATTACTACACAACTACTTTACCAAGTTCTTATTAGTGGTGATTGCTTGTGCAATGAAACAAGTTCAGTGAGGATAGTGTATGGAGTGCTAGGTAGCAGGTATCTGGGCTGGTGCCATCTCTCAGCAAGGTAGTGACAGAGCAAAATGTTCAACCTGAACCTGTTTTCCTGAATGTAGATTAGAATTATGGTAGAGAGGAGAAAAGGGTTATGGCTTCTTAAGAGGACTTTGCATGATAAGTCTTCTTATGCAAGGAACTTTGCTACCCTGGGTTGCTGATAAAGCAGGGAGCTCTGGAACCAGCCCATGGGCTTGCCTGCATCTCTTCTGATAGTGTAGGCCACGCTATCTAACTCCACCTGAGTTGCAGAGGTGCTGCCTCTGTAGCTTTACAGCTCTGCCAACCTTCTGCTAGTGAGTTGTGGCACCCCAACCCTGGGAGCACCCACAGCTAAAACATGAGTGAAGCAAGGCAGAGCATAATCAGGTAGACTTACAATGTGCTTAAGCTTTACTGTAGCTAATGGGTACAGAGCTAGCTAGTATGAATCAGCATATATTATGAACCAAAGCAGAAGCTGTTGAGAAGTATATCTGAATTAGCTCATCCTCAGGCTGGAATGGAGTGACCATCTTTATTCTCCCCACCCTCCTTGGATTACAGCTATAACTGAGTATTACCCCAGAGAACATCAATGGAAAGATACCAGAGCTAGGTTGTTTGCTTAATATTGATGATTGAGGCCAAGGAATGTTTTTTTCTATAGCTCTCTTTCAGTCCTAGGATAGACTCCTCCATCAATGTCTGAGTACCTTAGGGTCCCTGCTGATCTGCTTCAGATGCTCTTGGGAAAAAGGGTCAGAAGACTTGAGAGGAAATTAGCGCAACTCCTCCCCTTCCTTTCTATTCCCCTGAACTACCTCTAAGCAGAAAGAAGTGAAGTGTTTAAATTGCACTTTTCTGTCCTGTTTTTTTTTGGTGAGGAAATGAAAAGCAAAGTATATGAAAGATTGCATACTAGAGCACAGCTTTAACAAGCAGATTTGGCAGATATTGCCTCTCTTCAGCAGGTAGGCCCTGGCTTAAAGAAAGGACCAAGTTGCTTTTCCACACTTCATCAGGATGAGCACAAGGCAAGAAAACTTTGAGATCTGAAGTGACTGTGCTCACTATAACAAGGCATCTTTCCAAATGTTAGATAGCAATGGTAGTAAAAGACTTACTTACCTTAAAGTCATGAATAAAGACAGCTGTTAAATCAGTGACAGATGGCTGAAGCAGTTTTAGAGCTAATGCCTTAGCCCATGTTAGGCAAAAAAAAAAAAAAAAATCCATACTGGATTTGATAATGTAGGAACTAATTCCAGTACACACACTTTTTTGTCCACATTGAGGCATTTTATTGAGGTATAAACTTTGCAAAAGATGAGGTAACAATTTGCATAAGATTTATGCAAAATATAACTTCATAACTAAAAATTTATTTGGCATTAACTCCTGTATGTGGAGAAAGACAGCTCAGGCTTGTTAGATTCTCCTCAATGCACAGTTCTGTTAATGCTAGTGGTAGGACAGTGGAGAAAGTACAGCAGTTGTAGCTCATGAAGCCAAAGTCATATTTAAAGTATTTTCATACAACTTTTACAGCTTCTTTTCACCGGTTTCTGTGAGACAGTCCTGAAACAGACTAAGGCTGCTACATTTCCAAGTAAGCTTGTCCAATGCGTGAAAGGAGGCGCTAACCTTCCTGTAGCTATGACAGTGTGGAGTTTTGTTTTAAAGAAAGTTTTTTAAATTATTGGAATAAGAAGCCCCTAGTTGTCAAAGTTAGTACTTCACATTTGGCACTTGAATTTTAAATTGTCAAACTGATTAAGGCTAAAACATGGAAGTCTTAGTAAACAAACATTCTTGTGCTATGAAACCACTCCTCTTTAAATACTTATATGCAAATATGTACATGCTCTATTTCCTTAATTTCATATTTTAAGAAGTTCTATAAATGTACATCTTTAGTGTAGCTCCCTTGAGGCCGGGGGAAAAGCTTGTAAACCAGTTTCATTTGAGTCATGTAGAACAGATTTTCCTAAGAAGAGTTCAGTTACTAGTTGACATGTAAAACACTCCTTGCTGGTGAATGTTAATATTCTAATATCTAGTAGCAATTCCTGCAAACATGGGAGCCATGTCTGCAGACATGAGTCATGATATCATTAGAACTAAACTATAAAATGTACACAAGCATATATAGAAAATTAACCAGAAAAACATCAGTTGCCTGTTGAAAGTCATTTTTCTAAACCAATTCAAAAAGATTTTCAAAATACAAAAACAGCTTAAAAAAAAAAAGCCTGAGGTAAGAGTTAAATGCAAATGGAAATCTCTCTTTCTTTAAAAAAATAGCTGTATTGAAATTCTAGGAACTTATAAAGTTACTTATTGTCAATAAAATTTTTTACTAACAACTGTAAAGAGTACTTTAGCTAATATAAAAGTATATAGACATTGTACACAGATTCAAAATAAAAAAGTACAATACTATACTTGCATTTCATTTAAAAATATATAGTTATGACAATTCAAACTTTTACGGTACACACAGTAAGTCGGCTTTGGATTAGCTGCTACTGTTGTCTGTGGAACAGTCAGCTAACTCTGTGGGCTGCTGACTTTCAGCTGTGCTAGGACATGACATTTTACCCTGTCCATTTTCCTGAGTAAGTCGTTGGCTGTAAAACAAAATGTAAGCTTGAGCCTTGCATACTTCTTCAATAGTGCACATGTTGAGTTTGGAATCATTGCAGTGTACCCAAAATCCTAGAATGAAGTAATATATCAAAGGTAATCATCAGGACACTGACTTGAGGTATTTGCATTGTATTTAATAATTAGTGTTCAGCCCCAGTAAAAAAAAAAGTTGCACAGAAGTATTATACTGTTTCAGTAGATAGTGCATGTCTGCCTCAAAATTATACAAGCCCAGCTTAGCTTCTTTAGATCTGCAAGAGAGTTTATAACCAAAATAGGTTTAACTAGCCAGTACAAAATTTGAACCATTCTTGAGTCTACATAAGTGATTCTCATTTCAGGCAGGTTCAGCTATAAGTGACCCCTCTTGCTTTTGAGAGAAGACTGTAAATTTATTCATCTATGAATATGAACACCCATTCTCCCACACTCTTGATCTTTACAGTTTGTTCCTACCTCCTTCTGAATTGTAGCAGTAGGCAGTGTAGTGCCCTGAGCCAAATCCTTTCCCGTGATGCATTACTACAGCAGACAAGTCGTAGATAAAGCAGTCGGGTAAGAGAGACTTGAGGGATTCTCTGCAGCAATAGGGTTCCATGTTCAGCGTTTGATCAAAAGCAACATGTACGCCAATCTTTTCACGATGATTACGTCCTGACCACCTGGAAAATTAAGTCAAATGAAAATTTATTTTTTCTGAAGAAAAAACACAGCATTCTGAACTGTTAGAACAGTTATCCTTGCTAGCATCTTCACATAAAATACATGTGAATTTTCATACATGTTTTTTTCCAGGCTTCCCCTTTCACTTATTTCAAGGCCTTTTAAAATATGTCTATGTGCCTGGTAAGAGAAGCCTGGTATTTCCCACATACTGTATCTTATTTTTTATTTTCCTTCCTATTCAGGCCAGATTTTGTGCCAATGCCTTGACTAAGATTTCAAAGAGACGCACTCTTCACTTCCTTACTCTCGGGCTAATGCATTCGTATATTTGGTTATACAAGAGTTATGTGAGACTTCAGACTGAATACAATCTCAGTTTGTACATCAGTGAATACAATCTTTCACTCTACCTGAGGATAACACAAGATTAATTTTTACTAACAGTTCACAGCAAGCTTACCAGGTTTGACTGAAAAAAAGGATGAGATAATTTCGGTATTAAAGTAGCAAGTAGCTGGTATCTAAAAGGTCAGTTCCCTGCTTATGACATAACTTACTGATGTTTAATTAAACAGGGAAAATAAATTTCTAATAACTATTTCTCATCACACTAGTAAGCTTAGTAAGCTTCTCAAGGACTGATGCTGAAAATCATTGATGCCATAGGATCAATGGAAAAGGACTAAATTGCTCAGTTTGCAACATTTACGTTTGTTGTAGTACTACTTACCTAAACCGTTTAAGGTGTAATCTGAGAACCTGAGGTAGTCGACACACCATAAGCTGCTTCTGAGCTTCTGTGAGTATAACTGGTTTAGAAGAAAACTTCCTGCGTTTTGCTGAGGCCAAACACACAGTTACGTACATACAAATCTAGATAACAGCATACTTTTATGGACCTAAACAGCTACTGAATGCACCTCCTTAGAAAGGATACGCTTTGTGATCCATTCAGCAAGGATTATTTTATAATTTAAATATAAAGTACCTGTGGTCTCTTAAGTTATTCACATTAATTTAGAAAGCTGATGGGTGCTTCGGTTGAGTATCACATTCCCCATTACTGTGTGATCAGTCTCAACTTAAGAGAAGTATCACAGTTTAAAATATCCTTTGAACAATTTTGTCTTCTAGGTGGAGAGTTAACAGCTGTCACAGTGACCACACCACAACATAAGAGAAAGCGTTTGTTTGTTTTTTGTTGTTTGTTTGCTTTTAATGCTACATACTTTTAAGATTTGTAGTGTTTTCCTGCTATGCTTTTACTGTCCCTTTAATTCATATTTTACATGGAGAACATATGCCTGAGTACATACTGCCTTTACTCACTGTTGCACTGATCACATGCATATATCTTTCCTTCCAAAGCTTCAGTTTCTGTAAACTTGGCCAGCATTTCTGTCAGCAAACATGGATGTTGAGATGCCATCTCCTTGCCATTGCAGTGATACCTCTCAGGAAACTCCAGTGACAGGTCCCAGAATGGTTCTACAGTATTTGATTTATTGTCACAGGCAAGGCACGTAACCTGTAAAACAATTACTTCACGAGTTTCTCATTCAAAAAAACTTACTTTGCTAAAAGTGTACCTAACAATGTAGCTTGAATAAAAAAAAAAAATTTTTTTTCAGGGATCACTGATGCAAACAAAAGACATAGTAATTTAACTGGAAAGAAATGGTGTACCTAATTTATTTTCTCTGAAGCAGCATGTCCAATACTGTTATCACAAAAGGGTAAGTATTCTTATGTTTTACTGAGAAACAAAAGCAGTGTCAAAATGGTCTGCCTGGGATTGTCCAAGGGAAAGCAGGTGGAGTCTCAGGAGCCTTTTCTCCAAAAAGAAAAACTCCAAAAGGAATATGCACATGAAAGAGAAATTATAATTTAGCTTTAATTAAAAAAAAAAAAATAGCTGGGGTTTTTAAAGTCATATCCTTCTTACTTTGTAAGTCTTCCAGGGAAGCCTGGATTGGGAAGCACACTTCTTCAAAGAAAAATTAACAGGTAAAAATAATTTATTTCTTCTTTCAGTAAGTGGATCCATCGTCACACTAGGGAAAGGACAAGCAGTAAGACAGAACATAAATAAAATGTCAAGAAATGAAGTGAGTCAACCTGGAAAATGCACGATAATACAGCAAGGGAAAATTAATCTATGATAGACATTGAATTTTTAGGAAAGTAAATTAAAAAGTAGTAGCTCTTAAATATAATGGCAACCCAGTACATGTGGATCTGCAATACAGTTCTCTAAAGACCAGCTACAGCTGCTTATAGAAACATCACATGTAGTATTACAGTCTTCCTCCAAAGGATCTCTGCCCTTTGTGATGATCCATGTGGATGAAGAACTTGTACGAGCAGCTGAGCATATGCAGTAGTGAAACTGCATTTGGCCATAACAAGCCTAGTTCATAAAGGCCATAAAGAAATATCAGTAAATCTCCAATGCAAGACTAAAAATATATTCCTGCTCATATATTCAATTCAGCAGTCGAAAGTATAAAATAATCCTGAAGAGTAATTACCTGAGTTAAGGAAGTATTTATTGGCTTAACAGTTGCAGGTGATCACTAACTCAAGCAGTGCTAAATTCACTGCTCTAGAGAGCGAAGGCACAGTCTGAAGTAGTCCATGGTAAATTGAATTTTAAAGGGACTCAGATAAATAGCTTTGACACAGCTTCCAAGTGTCAAACACACTCCTGCTGTTCTCTGGCAGTTAACAAACCTCCCCCCCAAAAGGATTAACAGAACTCAAAGTTTTCATATGTGTTTTCCTGTCAACACACTTATTTATCAACTCAAAAACACAGTTGGGTGTGATGAGACACAACCATTCATGTTTTACTGTAAATGGAATATCAAATATCTACTTAAGTTTGCAACCAGAAGGGTAACTAATTGCCAAAGGAAAGTCTCTATAAGCATGCTTCCTATTTAGGAAAATACAAATTGCCTAGAACAACTAATACAAAGACGTAGTAATAAAGGAATGAAGATCCACAAGGGATCTGAATATTGTTATTTCACAGGTACGCCTCTGTGTTGCTGTTCTACATATATTTCGGAAAGAACTTTTCAGTCACATTAGTGCATCAGCAAAAGTGTAAAAATTCACTCAGTTCAAGAGCTCCTCTATTTTCCCTTTGAAAGCTTGCTGTTGCATCACTAGTCACCTTGCTTTGTCTATTATTTCTTAATCATTTATATACAATAAGGGCAGATCTATCACTTTATGATAACTTTCTTCCAGGTGTTCTTGTGAGTTGTTCTCTATTTAATAAATATATTAGCCACAACAGCTTATATATGATCTATGCATTAGCTACCTAATGCGCATGGATATTTGTGCACAGGCACACGTGCAAGGGAAGCTGCTAGTTACTTTAAGTTCTAAGAAGAACAAAGTGCCACTGTCTTGTTCATAGAAAACAAAAAACTTTGAATTTACATGGCACAAGAGGAGAATCTTCTGTTTTAATGTACACTGACAGGAGCTTCTTTTGTAAGTGCTAACATCTGGCAATGTTTCAAAGCCACAGACTATTAGTAATTCAGAGCTGGAATCTAGACTTGGAGACAAAAATGATATGTTTGGCCACAGTTCAAGCTAACTTCAGCATAAACACAGAATGACTAATAGATTTCTGCTGTACAAATGGGTGATTTTGGGGGCCAAAAAATTATTTAATTGACAAGTTACTTAAGCAGGAATTTGTCGAACATGAATGCACATTGAAGATTAATGGGCTTAGGATGAAGTATACACATGAACACAAACAGATAATTTTGACAAGTTAGGAGGTTTTAAATTTCGTGTATGATATTAACAATCTAGGTTATTTAAAAGATCCTCTTTCCCCACTAGTTAATAAATACTATCCCAAAGAATAAAACACATAATTGGTCCAGCTTTAATTTTTGCACCACAAGAAAAGTAACCAATGCAACAGTACTGTCTCATCTCCTCATGCAACTGCAAGCAAATCCAATTTGTGTAGGCAGATACCTGTACTGACACAGAGCTCCAGCTACCTCCTCAAATGCACAACGCTCCTCCCCACTTCCTCACTGTAGAGTTCAACTCTCTTAAGTTATCTGGGATTTGCATATTTGCCACTAGCCAAGTTCCCTGATGTATTTGGAAAAGCACATACCCAACCATATCAGCTGCCATGTGATAACCGCTCCTGTGCATGCTCTCACTCAGTGGTAAATGAAAGGTAAATTGGGTCTGGAACAAAGATAAACTGATTGCAAGTATTCTTCTTAGCCAGGCCAGAGCTTACGAATGGCAGCAAGTAGGATCCTCACCCCTCTGTGGAGCCCGTCTGCAGAGGCCAGTTTGCAGTGTCAGGACTCCAACCGCGGAGCCATTTACATTGCCGCACAGTACGCCCATGACTTCTGTTTTAGCTCGTGCTCCACTAACAGTCACACAGCACAACCAAGTTTTTGTGCTTTCAATTAAAAGCACTGACATTTTATAAATGGTTCATAAGTAGGTTGAATGAGTTGTGCAAATTAAAATAAGAGAAACATGTAGTGGAAGAGCCAGCAAAAAACTTTCTACATCTACCCAACACAAATTTATGGTATGAGCATGCATGATAGTAATAGAGAAAAGAGTTTGCTCTAGTACTCTGGTTAGTGACATGTACCTTTATTATTATTACTTTTTACAAATTCAAAGTTTAATTACACCTCCTCATTATATTTTAAAACTGTTCTTTTAAGAAGTCTTAGTGCTGTGATTTATAACAAAACTACACAAGAAGTTTACATTAGAGCAAAGCAAATAAATTACTGTTTTTAGCATGTTTGGAATGCCTGCTTTGTGTTCTGCCCTGACCACCCTCTCATGCCTTGGAACATGGGTACTAAATACAATTGCTTGGTTAAAGCTCAGTATTCAATCACGGGCCAAAGGCCAGCCTGAAAGGAGCTAGATCAGGTTGCTTGATTCAAGCTAAACATGGAGGCCACTCAGAAGTATCATTGTACTAGCAGTAATAATTTGACGGCTGCCTTTGCCCTGGATGGCATTCAGCCTAAATGCAGCCAAAGAAAATAGTTAGCACATTACTGCTGAGGAAGCTAACTCCAGCATCGGCTCTGCTCTTCCTACATTCCCTGCACCTGCCTGGAATAAAGACAGCCATTACTATCTCTGCTCTGGTGTTTTTTGATTTTCAGAACAGTTAAGACAGCCAGCCCTGTTTCTGTGCTTTGCTACTAAAGTTTTTACTATATGAAGACATCTATATGAAAGAGTAGTAATTGCATTTTTCCACAGTAAAGTAATCAAAATGGAAAGGGATTTCTAGGAACGTGCTGTCATAGGGAATTCCACATCATTACAGTCCATACTGTATTTCTTCAGTTATAACAATGACAGAGCTTTATGCTGATGAGTATGCACCATCACCAAAATGAACCGTATCTATTTAACAGATTATCACTAGCAGAACCACAGCAAACTGTGGTCTGTGATTCAATGTTTTAAGTTACTACAGAGTAACTTAAAACACCACCTCCACATAGCTGGAAAGCAACTTGACAATGATTTTACAATTCAGGCAACACAGAAAAGCATAGACACTAATACCAGAATAGAGAAATCAGCATACAGCTTAGGGACTGGTTTAACAGCGCAAATGCTCCTCAAGTTCTCATAGCTTTTTATAGCCTTTAGTCTGATCAGTCTGAGAGACTTCAAAACTATCACTGCACGACAGTCACCCTCATCATTCACCCCCAAGCTTACATTCATACCACACTACCCAAACCTGAAGGGCTTAAAACCCCCCAAAGATTTCTCACATCCCCTTCTCTCAAACATTTTGTCCTGAAATACACTGGCTGACCAACAAAAAGGAAATGCCTCTCCTTACAAATCTTGCTTCCCTTAAAACTTTAAGCACAATTCACATACTATGTTTGTTAGAACCTACTTCACTATTTGGGTCTCTTGCATATTCATTTCTTTGGAAATAGGTGCTGTTCTTGTGCAGTGCTTAGCGGGGAGGGAAGGGGGCATCTTGCTTAGATGATGTCTTAAATATCATCAGTAAGCAATCAGACCCCGGGGGCGGGGAGGGAGTTAGATGTGTCTACAGATGACAAAAGCTTTAGTTCTTACCAGGTATTGCTATATAAATGGTCAATTACTAGAAAAACTCATCACCAAAGATAGGTTAGTTCTAGGAAGAAAGGGCACCTAATCACAACTTTGCTGTGGAGGAAACCCAAAAACCACACCAGCACAGACAACACTCTTCACTTCCATTGCTGTCTCTGGTGTTGCTCTACCACCAATCTAGCTCAAGAGCTTGACAGGAGGCACCAGATTTGAATGCAGAGGACTCCTCAGAGAAGACTTTCCAAAAGTGCCCCAAAGGAAACAGTTTCTAAAGGGTTCCTCATCAGTTCAAAAAGATAAAAGTGACATTGACTAGATATTTCTCTGGTCATTTACATTAAATTTGAATTTACTCAGCAGCACTATAATCATCAACTGTTTACTGCTTTGTAACACGTGTCAGTTTACAATTAAACACTGCATTCATACTGCAACATTTTCTTCCTTGAAGCAGGCAGACAAGTAGCTTTCATATAAATCAGCACAAATCTTATTTTTGCCCCTGCCTTACTGGGTCTCTTTTAGTCACAGAAAATATTGATTATCCTTCTTCCGCTTGCCTTGAATTAGCACCTTTCCCTGTTTAAACTGAAAGGATAGAGGAAGCTGGCCGATGTCATCGCAAGGCCACTCTCAATTACCTTGAAAAAGGTCATGGCAATGGGGAAGTTTCTAAGGACTGGAAGAAAGCAAATGTCTCTCCTATCTTCAAGGAGGGCAAGGAGGAGGACCTGCAGAACTACAGGCCAGTCAGCAGCACCTTGACCCATGGGAAGGTGATGGAGCAACTAATCCTGGACACCATTTCCAAACATATTAAGGATATTTTTTAAACACAGTTCAGGGTGGTTGAGGACTGGACCAGGCTGCCCAGAGGAGCTGTGGATTCTCCATCCTTGGAGATACTCAAAACACAGCCAGACTCAGTCCAGAGCAACCTGCTGTGGTTGACACTTTGAGCAGAGGGGTTGGACTGGATGATCTCTAGGAAACCCTTCCAACCTTAACCATTTTCTCTGTGTGCCTGAACGTAACTGTGAGAAAGATATCACAAAAATCAAGAATGAAAGCTGAGCAACTGAGGGAAGACAAGCAGTTTTTAGTAAAAAAAAAAAGCTTTCCAAAATAACCATTGGATCTTCAGCAACTATTTTGACTAATTCTTTTGTTATTAGATTCAAATATACCAATTATACCTTCACATCTCTTCACACCTAATACAAAATTAAGATTACTAAGAGATTCACAAATTTGAAAGACTATTTTGGCACTACGTAAGAATAGGTATCAATATTTCGATTCACCCTATAAGACTGGCTTACAGTAGAGTCATTTTTCCTGGTAAATTCTTATGACAATGAGGTTTGTTTAGAACTTTGAGGTTTTTAAGGTTTTACCAACACAGTATTTGACGGGCAAAAAGCACAAGAGAAAAGGTACATATAGTATCCATTTTCCTTAGAAACTACCATGAAGTTTCAGAAGCTTCATGTTATATAGGACGAACTGGAGGATAGTTATATTGTGCAATCCATTTGGGAAGTATATGTGCTAGACTTCCTCCTCAAGAGCAACTCCGAAACAGCTGTATCAAAACTACATTCCTATTCCACTTTTAACGATGACTTTTCATGAACGTTAAAATCTCCAAAATGCAATCTAAAATGGTCCCCTAACTTTCGAACAACCAAAAACCATGTACTTAATGTGCTCTTAATGGTAAAGCAATATATTTAAAAAGCTGAATTTGAGAAGCAAAGACCATGACTAAACAATAGAGGATTTTGCCAGCATAAGTATCTGCAAGCCTCCTTGTCTAGACCACCTTCCACAAATAATTCATACTAGTTTTCCCCCCTCCCATCGTCCCCAGTATATGTTATCCTGGCAAAAATTTAAAAACTGTTTTAAGTACACACACCTGAGTTTCTGCTAGTATGAATTCTGTGGACACATGGGGCATAAGTTTCCCAATGTAGTGCTGAAAATACACATTAACTTTGAAAGCTAAAGTCTGTTATTTCAGTTTTCAGGATGTCTAAAATATACCTGCCTACTTCCTTGTTTAATATGGACAAAACTAAAAAGATACTTTAATTACTATTATTTTAACATTTAATTTTAAAAACTGCTGCACACTGTGCTATTTAGCTAGGGCCATTTTAAAATCACAAGCCAAAAGACTATTAAAAAGATGGTGGCTAACCTGCTTCTGTTCTTGAAGTTTGCTACAAAGATCTGTGGATCAGTATAAGTCACTCTACGACTGGCACATAACTTCATAGCGTAATATTCTTCTCCTTTCCCACTGAAGGGCCCAAGGACCGGAGAGAGTGGGTATCCTTTCTTCCACTAGTGTACAAGCACTGAGGGATTGAAAAGAACTGGCATTTTAATAGACATATTGGCATCTTCTTGCAGTCCCAATGGGGTTGTGAGGGAAGAGCCAACTTCTCCAGTGCATCCACATGTGAGAGCATGGGTTTTCTACATAAAGACTTGTTTGCCCAAGAAGTACTATACTGCATCTTGCTCCAGGCAATCACTGAAGGAAGACTAGCATGTGCAAAAGGAAAGAATAGAGGGGGAGGTTTTTGTAGCTATATATCCTTTCTTTACTCTCTTTAGATGCTTTGGGTATTTAAGTTTTACAATCTGTACTGGTGAGAAAAAACCTCTAATCCTAAAAAGGATATTGGGATTAAAATAAAATTTCAAGAGGCAATCCAATCATCTATGCCCATACTATTCTCAGAGTTACTCATTATGTAGCTTAGCATTCAATAAAACAGTAAAAAAAAAATTCAAGTAAAGAAAACATCAGGAAGTACATCATACTTTAAATGAGCTGACAGAGAATATAATGAAAAGAAAGAAAAAAACCCCAACCAATTCACCTAAAACCTGTAATTGTTTTGACATCACCCAAAGCTTTTCCTAGTTATCAAAAAAGCAGTCTGAAAAAGATTCTCACACGTCCTATTTTCTCCTCTTTCTTGATTCTACGGTCAGGTATGGTGTTGAATCAGGCAGCCATTTCTGTGGCAACAGACTGATGGCAAACTCAGGATTATTACTTCCCTTTAGGTTAAAATAAAACAGCTAGAAGAAGAGGGAAAATGTTTTATTGCACATGTGAAAGTAACATGAAACCTAAGTAAACATACAGCTTATCTGCTTTGTAAGTGATCCTACATGCATTGTATTAAGAGTAGTTCATAGTATTCCTAAGGTTTAAAGGTCAAGTAGATTGCCTTTACTGCACTTGAATATCTCACAGCATCAAATATCTTTAACTAATACTTTCAGTACAAATGAACATATATTAAGTGTATTAACTTTTCAGTAATCCTAAAATGGAAAACAACTGCTGCAGAGAACCCAGCTTCTCAGTTCCCCCTATTCACTGAATTAAGGTGTATTTTACAAAATATTCTGGATCAAAACCCCATCCTACTTTCAATAAACACAACGGGCTATGGCTTCAACTATCTTAAAGAGAGAAACTGTAGCACTGTTATAGCTTGTAAATAGATAAAAGTTAAGCATATAAACACAAAACATACAATCCCTGATTTTAAGAGTTAGTATTGTGAAAGTTGTAATAATTCAGCAAAAAGTTGTTATCTTTTCAGCCCTGCATGTGTTCAGATAACACATGGATACTTTCTTGCCTCCTCCCCCTCCACTTAAAAAGAAAAACAAAAAAAACCCCAAAAATTTATGATGGCTGTTGATGCCAATTCTGACAGACACCTACCTAAACAAAGATGGATGAATCTTACTGAGGGGAGGAAAAATAATTGCCTAACAGAGTTTTTAAAGCTCATTCTTCCACATACAAACACCAGGGTCTGAATCATTAAGGTACCTGAACAAGTTTTATCAAGGGGGAAAACGTAACTCCTTGGGGGGGTTACCTTATGCTGCCTATCATGTTCAAAAGTGCTAGTGAAGCCAAAACTGGAACACGGGAATGAAGAAACCCAGAAGGAATGCTGGGAGGTAAAGTACTGGACATTGCCTGTGGAAATTGCCTAATGAGCCGGTGACAAATTACTTCAGATCAACAGTCTCAGTGCACTTTTTTTTGCTCCTCTCTCTCCCTCTCTCTCCATTCTGAAGTTTACCAAGGCTGTATCTTGCATATGGGTATTGATCAGCTGCAGGAAAAAGACCTACACATGTAGTTGCAGAAGTCACAGGATAGCTCAAATCTGTTTAATTTATTTTCAGGCTCACTCAGTGACACTTCAGTGATTTCTCACTATTCCCCTCGCACTTTCAAGAAGGTGGGAGGGTTTCTAATCACAAGGCCCTTTGAACAACAAGTAGAAATGTCTGAAAGAAGTGGTATTTAAATTTTGATTATCATCTTCAGAGGCCTGATAATTCTTTCAACAAATTACTCCTGTAAGCAGGCAATGCAACCAAACCTTGTCATTCAGAATTCTTAAGCAATTACCTGGTTTTACTGTCAATGTTACTATTTTGGAAAGGAATGCAATTTTCAAATAGAAAGTTTTAATGACATAACTATACTAGACACTTACATTAGTGCAACTCTGATACAAGATACGTTGGCTACTCCGAGAAAAGTAGGTATGCCAACAGAAGTGTGCTTACACGGGCCAAATGGAAGGTGGAGGATGATCCATTTTTATTAGTAGATTATAGCAGTTTCCAGCAGTTAAATAAGACCTAAAGTTTAACATATGCTGGAATGCAATCATAATTTTAAGAGTTCTGTTACCTTATTATGAAGTTTATGGATATAGTAGCAGATAGCAAACCTATCTCAGTTAGAGAGCACTTTGATTTCTAGCTTCACATACTAAAGTACTAAACCATCAACCAAGTAGACAGAACAATGGCAACATCTGCATTTTTGTTGTTTTGTCTAAAATCTCTGCTCATTTACACAGAATATCTTTCAATGTTTCTGCAGTCTCTCAGTAACTAACATATATGCACATGCACACTAAGACCACTTCTGAGACTTCACCAACCTCTCTGTTCCTGTTGTTGCAATTTAGTTAGTTCTTTTGGACGAGTTTAACAGAAACCAGCTTTTCTATCGGTTCAGTCAGTTCTCAAGTCTTTGTACATGTACACAGTTGGGATATGCATAACAGTAAGTGGACACTTTGAAGTACTTAACAGGAAGCCAAGAAAAAAAAGGTAGTAGTCAGGCAGAGAAGAGGAAAGCAACCATTGCCTCCACCCCACAAATTTGGTTTCTGTGTTGACAGAGCCTTCCATATCTTTGTGTAGCGGGGAAAAAAGGATCTGTATCCCTGTATACAGCATCTGTAGGAAAGAATGTCAAGCTCATGTTCAAACTATTTGCTGAAATAATGCAAATGTTTTCCTGCTTAGCATGTATTACATAAACAATTTCCATGTAGACCAGATTAACATCTTTAACACCTTTTTTATCTAACATCATGATAGTCAACTAGGTGCTTAAACTGTAAATTCATTATTACTGCATGTCAGGTGATGCTTAACAGTAAGGTCATATGGTTCTCAGCAGTCCTGTATTTCTTGAGAGCTTATATATCTCGTTTAAGCTGATGTGTTAGGCAAAGCTACATTCTGTTAGTAGTGCAGATATTCTTAAGCTTTTATCAAATTCTTTGCTCTCAATAATATGTTGCAAGAGTGTGACTTACAATACCAAATTTAACTGTTCTATTTACCAGGTGACTCTTCTACTGAAAGTTTTAGGAGTACCCATGTGATATTTCTACTTTAACTGTCTACAGCATATCCTCTCCACCTCTCCTCAGTAGTTGTACACTTATTAATCTTTGAAGTATGCCTATCATTAATCAACATAAATCTGTAGCTACAAATCACTGAACACAGTTAAAAACAAACAAACAGGAAAAAAAATATATATATATATAAAAAACATACCTGACTTAGGAGCTGTCCATGAAAAATGGTGTTAACCACCTTCAAAACCTGTTTTATAAGTTTCCTTTGGGAAGCAGGGATGAGAGCTGGGTATCTGGTCCCTGTGGTCTCCAGTTCCTGCTGTACTTTATCCAAAAGTTCACAGAGGAATTCCTGAGCATCCTGTTGGGCATATCCTCTGAAGGCTGGGATTAGTCTCCATACAGAGTGGAGCATGGCAAAAGGAGACACCAGCGCCCACTTGCCAGACCACATAACTTGGAACAGGGTATGCAGCTCGTGACAAAGAGAAATATGCTTTGAACTTGGCTCCCTGGGCTGAATAAGTTCCATATTTCTGCTTTTTGATGCTCCTCCACTTAATCCTGAAGATAAACTAGGTCGCCTCACAGAAGATGACGATCCCTTTACTTTCTCCTGGCTGTCATTCACATGTAATGCTGAGGCACTAACTGAAGAGTGTTTAGATGAAGATCTTGTTTTACCATTGGCTGCTGTCACCAGCAGTTCCTGAGTTTGGCTGAGATCAAGCTTTAAAAAGCATTCACGAAAAACATATAAGTGACTTAATACCTGCAGGATAGAATTCATATAGCATGTATTTCCCAAGTTTCTTAATCCTGTTACACCAGGTGTCACTGTGGGCCTTCGTTTAATTGGAGAATCACTTATTTTTTTCAATCTTACTTCATCTGAGGTATACATTTCTTTCAACTCTGCCACCGATTCCTCATTCTGTGATGTTTTAGGCATGCAGGGTGATGTTTTTGAGAACATTCTGCTTTGATTTTGTAAACGACGGCTCTTTCTTGGAGGCATCTTTTCCATCTCTGCTTTTAACTGACGCTTTCGCTCTTGTCTTCTCTTCCTAGCTTTGTCCCTTTTCTTCTCTGCTTCTTCCCAACGCTTTTCTTCTTCTAAAATCTTTTTTCCACTAGGTGTCAACCCGAGCCATGATCTGAATATTCTGCCCATTAATGCATGCCTTCTGTGCCAGAGCGCTGTGAACATGCGGTCCTCTTTCCGGAGCAAGGCTTGGGCACCGCCATGTGAAAGGTAAGAGTCATCACTTGTACCCATAGAACGCAAAGTCCTCCCGCTACGAGTCGTGCACTCATAGTTTTGACTCTTGATTGCACTTAATGTGCTTCGCAACAGTTTTAAGTCACCAGTTGCGTTATCATTAAGAACATAATCATCACAGAGATAACAGAAAACATATAGCTCGTTTACTTCCAATGCCACTGGGTGACCCTTCTCCTGAAAGTGCTTTAGTGCATGCTCTTCAATATACCTTCCACATGCCACGTGTGAGCAGCTGAGGCATGCCCACACAGATTCGGTAGTATTGCAGTCCACGCAATGCCATTTCTGAGGATTCAGAATGGAATGATCTTGGGCCAGGCGCAGACGCCCTATGTGCTTACACTTATCCATGTTACAATTGAAATGCCAGAGAAACACTAGTGAAACACATCACCCAAACTATTTTCTGTCCATGATATTTCAATCTGCAACTAAAAAAAAAAGAAAAAAAGGGAAAAAGAAAACCAATAAAAAGGCTTTAAGCTACAGTTCATAAATACTGCTTGTATCACTTTTACAAGTGTAACAAACTCACACCTCAGGTCAAGATCACAATCTCCATCTAACTAAGTCCCACCAAACACATAAAGGCACTCAGTTATCTGGAGTCACAGTCAACATTATTATCAGAGGTTTGACTGGGACACTCTGGGACTAAACGACCTGCATTAAACTGTTCATATTCCCAATACCTTCTGGCTCAGGACTGAAGCACACTGTAGTTAAAATACATTGTTCTAGACTCTGGATAGAAACACAATTTGAAAGGCTCTATTAACTCTACTCCTAAGCATAGAGATGCAAACAAAACTGTTTCACTTAAATTTGTTTGCACACTCCCACCAGTTTAGATAAATGAGGCTTTATACAACTTAAACCCTTAATTAAACCACACCTTTAATTAAATCACTGCACCCTTGCATTGAGGCAAGCCCATTATACCAAAGCTTTCTACAATAACATATCTTCCATAAGTACATTTTAACTTGCCTAACACCTCTGAAAAGAAAAGCTGGCCTGGAAAAGCAGAACTCAAGTTCTTCATAAGACAGAAACACCATTAGGGATACACCTAAATTGATGCAACCTTTATAAAAAGTATTATTTTGAAAAGATTTTTTTCTAATCTATGGCTTTAAAAAAAGTCATTCAACAAATTGGCTAACACTGGTTTACATCCTTTTGTAAGTCTATGTGGTAGGATTTATTTGTCCAAAGCTGCTATACTTGCTTTCTCCTAGAAAGTGCATTTACCTAAAATAGGTAGACTCTGACTGACAGAAGTTAAGATGACAATGATTCATTATTTCATTATATTTTCACCATCTTTAGACTTTCCAATCTAGTTGAGAGATGTCATCCAGAGAAAATGATAGGTCAGGAAGTGATTATATTTGATCTGGAGAGTTTATGCCCATTATGTCACTCAGTAGAAGGGCTAAACAGCACACAGCACCAATATCACTCAGCACATTTACCACCAGATGAAATAGTTACTCACCTGAGAGGTACCAAGTGCTTGTCAAATATAATGGTTATGCCAAGCAGGACAAGTGTTGCCACTACAAATGAACACACATTGTGAACCTGGCCTAGGCTTTACAACATCCACGCAAAGTCCAGGATTATATATTTTACAAATGAGTAAATCATTCCATGGAAATATTAAGTGATTTAGACAGCTCTAGATAGAACCCCAAAGGCTATATTCCAGCTATTATCACTGAATATGCTACTATTCCTCCATTTTCACAGTCCTGAACTACAAAATAGACAAAAATAATCTCTTCTAACTTGATTAACCCATGTTAGAATGAGCACTAGGTTGTGGCACTGTGCCAGTTAACACTCAGGGAGTCCTAACATCAGATGACATAACACTAAAGAAGGAAAACAGGTAAGGAGTTGCAGCTGGCTAGGAAAGTAGCTTTGCTTTTGGTATGGTACTTAGGTAAAACCTGCTGTTAAGGGATTTAAACAAAGTGACTTTGATTGTCATGTGGCTAATGCTTTTTTAAGTGTTACAATACAGTTGCCAGCATAAGAATTGTAACGTAGTAGCAGGTAACTAGCATCCAGCATTATGTCTGTGTTGTGTAGTTCTTATTCTGTAATACAGAAAAGGTTGAGCCAGCTGTAGTGAAATTAATAAAGTGTATACAGTTTTATATGCTCATGTTAATCGTTCTTACTCAGTTTAAGAGCTGTCTCCAGTCCACACTAACTGCAATGAAGAATTTTAGGCACCAAACCTCTGGGTACCCATTCAATAATTCCCACACCAGCCATAGTGTATTATGGACGGTCAAGATCAGTTGTGTGCTACGGCCACCAAGTCTTGCTGAGCTTTTTCAGCTTGCCAGCACCCTAAACATCCATTCCTTCTAAAAGGCAGTGTATTGATAGTCTGCTAAGGAGATTCTTTTAGAAATAATTATGCATACTAAGTTTGTAAGAATTAAATACTGTAGATAGGATTTTAAGAGACAAGGCTCATCTTTGTGTTTTTGGGCTAACCAAAACAGACTCTCCTTTCTCTGGTTTCCTAGGCACAACACATTAACAGGCACTGAACAACAGTAACTTGATAAGCGAGTAAGATTGGTTAAGTGTAAGCCATAGCTCTTTTAAAGTGCTTCCTCCATTTCTGGTGAACATCATGCTGTTCGGTGGCCTGATAGTTGCATCTAAAAGTTGTAGTAATATGAAGACCTCTTTGTTACTGATGCATTTCCAGGACATCTGCATAGCCAGATATATTGGGAAGGAGAATTGGAAGTTGAAATCTCTGGAGTTTAGTGGGTAAATCTTTGTCACGTCTAGGATCTGAGCTTCCTGATAGAATGGTCTGCCAAAAGCCTAAGGACACCTATCTTCTGAGAAGGCAAGGGGATATAAAAATAAACAGCTTTCTTTACAGTTGAAGGAAAGCAGACATTTCAGTTCATTTTTCAAAAGATGCAGGATGATCTGTACATTCCTATGAAATATCTCACTCTTGATATTTTTCAAATGGAGAAAAAAATATTAAGAAGGTAAATACTGTGCCTTCTTTTAAACAGTGATTTTTTAAAAATAACATAAACATATAGGGTTGACCTGTCCAGCTTCTTTGACTGCTGTACTGAGGACAAAAGTAGTCCACTGATTTCAGTATGACCACTGTGCAAAGCAGGGTTGCTTGATCAAGCTTTTCATGCAAAAGTAACATGATTTTATGAAAGTGCAAGATCAGCACCTTGAAAAGAAAAACATAAAACCCCATTCCTCTCCTCCCCACCAGCAACCAAGTCAGCATGACACTTTCCCACCTACATCGATGTGTGCAGTATGGAGAAGGGGGGGGGGGGAAAGAGAGCAAACAAACTGGCATGGTAGAAGTCAGTTTCTTTGAAGAAAACATGAAGAAATCAAAATGTGCATTTTAGTCAAAGAGAAATGAATCGCGTAAGAGACTATGAAAAAGTTAACGGGAGAAAACTGAAATGAAGAAAACTTCAGCTGAGTGTCATGCAGCACACTGATAGTGTCACCAAAATCGATAGCACAAATATTTTAAAAAGTTGGGGCACTGAAGTACTGAGAATAAATCAAGTCACAACATTTAAAGCATTTGCCTTAGAACCAAGAATTGGCAAGATACTAGGTAGAATTGCTAGGAAAAAAAATCTTAACCTGGAGTGAAGTGACAGATAACAATAGAAGAATCATAAAAGACACTGCATACTTGTTCCTATGCCTGCTAGAAAGCTACCCGTGGAGTAAAATAGTACAAGCAAATGCTACAATGTTAAAATTCCCTAAAGAAAGCTATTCAATACTAATCTGTGCAGTCTTCTGTCTCGAAGTTCAGTTCTCTGCGCACACACACAAAGAAACTGAAAATTAGTTGACCAGCACTTCAGAGATCAAGTACCCACTCCGGGCAGCAAGAACAGATCCGAGCAGAAGTAGCAAGCAAAATAACAAGAAAGTACTAACATACAAAACAGTACTACTGGAAGTGTTAAGTTGCATGGGAAAATACAGATGTACAAAAGTCTTCT
Source organism: Apteryx rowi (assembly GCF_003343035.1). Classification (NCBI taxonomy): domain Eukaryota; kingdom Metazoa; phylum Chordata; class Aves; order Apterygiformes; family Apterygidae; genus Apteryx; species Apteryx rowi. The sequence continues at coordinate 816,708 of NW_020448719.1, forward strand.
CTTGCGCCGAAGTTTCACTAGCAAGAAAAAAAATATTCAAAACTTGACTTTTTTTTTTCCACTGAAGCATATTTCAAGATTACTGACATGCTTATGTCTTTTTAACCAGTTTTACTACAGGAATGGCTGGCAAGCTGTACATTTTGGGGTAACTTTTTATCTGAACAAGTAATCCGTGTTAAAAACAAAAAGCCTAAGAAGCCAAGAAAAATGGAAGTTTTTGTTCCATTTGAGTTCCATGTAAACCAGAAATTTTAAGTTTCATCCCTGCACCTGTGATATTTAAAAATTGTAACTCTTAAGTATAAACAAAAGGAAAGCTATTTTTTGCCATTAGTGATTACTTCTGTAATTAATTGCTTAATCAAACAGCAGCTCAAGCATTAGATGGGAAATTCAGTACCTGATTTTACTAAAAGAGAATACGCTTTTAGCATTCTGGTTTCTAAATCAGAAGCCAGCTTACCAACTGATTTTCATCAGGTTCAGTACCCGTTTAATATTTGAAAAAGACGATAATCATGGGTATTTCAACATCTGAAAGTTTTAGGTAACAAGTACGCTAACTTGAAGCGAGATGTACTGTTTCCTCAGAGGCTGATCTTTTTTCAGTGAAGCCAACCCAACAAAACACTGATGCGCAGAACTTCATGCCGCACCACAGTCCCGTAAGCAGAGCAGTGACGCTTAAGAGAACAAAGCCGCGCTTTAAGAGGGAATTCTGTAAACATTTTCTGATTTTTATCAGAACAGCTTGCGACAAGGAACTCTCAGCCTTTTTTTTTTTTTTTTTTTTTTAGATCTATACAGATCTTCATTTAACTTAAAACACATTAAATACTTTTTTTTTCTTTCTTTTTTTCTTTTTTTTTTTGCCAGCTAAGGAGTACATCCACAGCGCACTGCCCAGGAGTAGCGCAGCTGGAGAACTGCTAGCTCAGACTAGTCAATCATCAGGCATTTACACCACTACATCAGACACCGATGCAACGTTGAATTTAAAAGCTATTATTGCAAATAATTGTTATTACTGCAAACAGTTACTAGAGTTGAGAACTCAAGGTGAATAGCTCAGGTTTTTCCTGCTTCTGCGCACGTGCTCCAGCGCAGTAATTCCTACCAGTCTGGATATACATCTGACAGTTCTGCTAATTCAGAAAACGCGTGTATTTGGCTATTCTGGCGGCTCTTCGGGCAGAGTCCCGCTCCGGCTCTAACAGCCCTTTCAAATAAGGCGGCCCGCGTCAGCCAGCGCACGAGCTGGCGCTGGAAACCCGGGCGATAGCCCCCGTTTTCCACCAGGGGCGACCCCCCCCCCCAGCCCCAACGGGGAACAACCGGCACCGAGCGGGCGTCCC
>NW_020448719.1:818360-908781 GCF_003343035.1 Apteryx rowi
GGCGCGTTGTCACCGGCTTTGTAGCGGCAACCAAAGTCCTCCCACGTCTCCTCCCCCTTCCCCGCCCGCGCCGCTCCCTGGGCCGCGCCGGGCCGCGCCGGGCCGGGCAGGGGGCGGCGGAGGGCAGGGGAGGGGAGGGCCGGGGCCGCCATGGCGGCGGCTCCGGGCGGGATACCCCGGGAGAGCCCGCCGCGGGTTTGGAGCCGTTTCGCCGGTTCTCCCGGCTTTCCTGCCGGCTGATTCGGCTGGGGGAAGTACGGACCTGGCGGGGGGCAGGTGGGGGCTTGAAATCCTGGCGCAGAGAGTGGCTAAAATAAGTGGCTCCTGAATTATCGGTTAAATCCGCTGGGATTTCATGGTGACTGGGCTGTTATTTACAATACCGTTTCACCTTTCTCCTGGTGGAACAGCATACACTTTTAACACTTTGCTAATAAGCTACAGAAAACACGTTGTGGCTGAGACAGGTCTGTACCGTGCCAGGAAGAATTAGGGATCTCGGGCCTTCCCACAACGGGTCTCCGTCTTCCCTACGTTTCGCTTGTGTTTTGCCTTCGGTGGCATCGCAAGAACAGGATCCCTCAAGCCCCTCTTTCTGTGTTTCCCCCAAATTAACCAGACAGGCAGCTACAAGCTGTGGGATAAGGGCTAAGCAAAACGCTCCACCCGCAGCCTGGTGCGACTGGGGGGGGTCTGCGGGGCGAGGAGCGGACGGGCTGGCCCGGCTTAATGCAGTCCCCGGCTAAGCTACCGTCCCTGAAGCCCCGCTGCGGCTCGTGAACACTTCTGACTGCACAACAGTCTGGGCTATTGCATGCGAAGACGTGACAATAAAACACGCTTTCTCAGCCTCTGAAATCACTTCATATTGGTCTGCAGTTCTTTGCATGGTTTGGGGAAACCTCTGTAACCAAGCTCACATTAAAAAAAAAAAAAAAGCCTTATCAGGCCTATATTACACATAGATTGAGTAATTCTTCAGCCTCAGGTTTCATTACACTTAAACACTGAAAAACCTGTAAACTCACATCCTGTACATGTCCTCACTTTTAAACTTTAATCATCTTTATACTGTCTTTTTTAAACTAAAGTTCATGAAATTTTACCAGCTACTTTTAGCTGATTTCTAGTACTGCATGTTCACAATTAAGTTGACTTAGACTTGCATATAGCTTCTGCTGTGTGCTGGGATATGCTGTGCAGTGGTACGCAGTATATGTGCCTGTGGCCAGGGGGTGAGCGGCTGCTAAGAACAGGTGTGTGGTGAAACTCTCTTTTGACACTGGGCTGATTTAATTTTTTGCATGAATGCTCAGACAGGTTTGCCTTTGTTTTATGTGAATATACCCTAAAAGGCAGTGCACCGTGCTGCTAAAGGACTTCGGGACATGCTCGTGGTGCATGTTTGCTTATTAGCGCCGGTGGTTTGATTCAGAAGGTGAGGCCACCCTCTCATTTTGAATCCATTGTGTCAGGATGTTTTCATGATGGCATTGAAATCTCAGACATCTGTTTCTGTGTTTCTAATTGTGTCATCACAGAAAATGTGTTTCAGTTTAAAACTTGAAATGAAACATATTGGGCCTGGTTGTCTCAGTTCTCCTCCAGTAGTGCTTTTCAGTTCTTGCTGTTTCTAATGAGACTGCTGAGGCATAGCTAGCAGAATGTGGCCCAGAGAGACACAAATCAGTTTTTTCTTAAGGGTCACTTTATCTTGTTGCTTTCAGAAACTCACATAAAGAGTATATGGACAAGTAAACTCACTAGGTTTCTCTTTCACAGTTTCAATCTGTTTCTAACTTGTAACTTTAAAATGAGGAGTGGTGTTGCCTAATCAAAATATTTATGAAAATTAACTGTTCATGAACAGTAATTCCTTGCATTTGCACATCCTTGTTAGGTATTTTTAAGACATCTTTCACTATTTTCAAATAACTATCATATTTTTTTGTCAAGTTAATACCAACATCTTTATTAGTGACATTTTTTTCAGTCACAGGTGGGAGCTGAAGTGTCCCATCGTGGTGCGTCACTGGTGTCCTCTTAAAATATTGTCTCTCTCCATATCTACACCCAGTTCTCTGCGTGTGTCTGTGTGTCAGTTAAGTATATGCTGAATCTTGAGTCCAGTATATGTTCTCGAGTCCAGACCTACCCGCCGTCCATCCTGTAACCTCTCAAGCTGTGCTGGTAGGTTGCTTTCATCAGCACCTATAACTCTATCAAGGGGGAGAGTGCAGGGGTAGCCGGTGCCTTAGCACACACTCGAGGTGTTGTCCACGGGATCAAGGTAGACCAAGTCTAGGTGGGGCTCAGGGTGTTGCCATTCAAGGCACCTAGAGATAGCCTGAGCCTGGCTTCTCCTAAGCATCGCATGGAGACTTTGATGCTGAGCTGCTTACTGGCAGGCTTGAGCCGACAATATGAGTGGAAAATGGTGGGTCTTAGGCGTGCATATGCTTAACCCTGCGCCTGAGCCCTTTATTTGTTCGGCCACAGCCTGAAGGCCTGTCTCCACCCCCTCCCTTTTGCCCTAAATGGCCACTTTTACCAGCCATTCCCAAAGTGATTTTGACCCCAACAAATTCCATTTTACTTATGCTATTTTCTGTATCTTGGCAGCCTATTGCGTCTCTAATGCACAGTGCTACTCCATTCTCCTCCACCAAAGAGTGTATATCTTCCAAAACTCTGTTCTAGTGCTAACAGAGATTTGCCATGTATCTGATTTCACACAGAATAAATAAAGTTCCTGCTTTTTTTTTGTTTGTTTTCTTTTTTGCCTAGATTTCCCATACAACATTTCAACTGATTTTCACTAAGCACACTTCATAGCGTTATTGGATTAGCGCAGCCTTCAATCTCTGTTCCTGCATGTTGGCTAACCCATTACAAAGTATTGATTTGGAATCAGGATTTGGCTCCAGCGTAAGAGATAAATCATTGAGTTGCTATGTGCTACTCATACCATATCTCCTCCTGCTTCATGTATTTAGTGATATCCCACTCAAATTTTGTGACCTTCCTTTAACCTTTCTCACAACCATGCCTTTATTTTTCTAAGTAATGGCTACATTAAAAATGTTCAAGACTGGTAAGAAAATTCCTGAGCCTTAGGGACATATATAAGATCCAGCTCCTTTCCACCATCCAGACATTATAGCTAGAGTGTTTATGATTTATTGAGACAGCCAGAAATTGATTTCCCAAATGTAATTTAATTTTAAATTCATTGGGTATTTATGAAAATGGTTGCCAGATATATAATGCATTGTCAAGAAGCAAGCAAAAGTAATAAATCCTTAAAAGTAATGTAACCTCATATCTTCCTATTATGTGTAAAAACATTCTCCGGAGAGGAAAGTACCACCTCTGACTCAATGTTATAACCTTTCTAGTATGGCAAAGAGTTTTAATGTATTTTTAAATGGTCCCTAGCGTTATATATACTGTATGCACTTACTGCATTAATAAAACTGATAAAATATTTACTTAGTCCATTTGATGGATGGTGACATCAAGAGCTGTTCTTTTGAATGAGGCATCTGAACTTTTGGAAGTGCTTGAAATTTTAAATTTCTGTCAAATACAAACGTAATTATAAAACAGCAATAGGTTTTGGTACTTAAGAACAACAAAGAGGTAAGTTAAGCAAGCCTTTTTGAGTACATCTGAAAACAGAGTTGAAATGATATAGTGTATCAGTAAAGACTTGACAAAGATGTGCATCTTTGTTTCCACAAGAATTATATTGCCTTGGATCCATTTTTATATTTTGAATGTTCAAAAATGGTGAAAAGAGAGATGAAAACAAAGAGAACGCTTCATTTAAACTAAAGAGGTGAAAAGCAAGCTTTAAAGAAATAGGAGGCAAAATTTTGCTCTTGCTGAGATGAACGTTGGTATTTGCACCGTGGCAGCACTCAGGCTCCCCACTTAGGAGCGGTGCCCCTATACATCAGGCGGTGCAATGCAAACACAGACGCAGCCCATGGCTGCGACGTTTGCCGGTCAGGCCCTGCGGGAGGTCTCTCTGGCACCCGCGCTGCTGGGGGTAGCTACACTTGCCTGCAAGAGCATGTCTGTCATGCCTCTGCTCTCAAGCTCCTGCATCTGCCTGGCTTGTGCCGGGGACTGCTTTGAGTTCAAACTGGTTCTATACTCTAAAATTAGCTGGATCTAAAATTTCTCCTCCTGGAGAGTCAGTTGGCTTCCCCAGAGTGCAATGCGATGGTTAGGGAATATTGGTTATTAGGAAATTTGTTCTTTCACTTTTACGACAATAAAGCATGTCCTGTGCAGACATAAGCAGATGGGGCTGACTATATGGATTTAATTGTACATCGGAGGCCCAGAAAATAGATGGGATGAGGGGAGCAATAATAAATCATGAAGTTGCAGAGACCAGCATGAACAACTTGATGGTTTCCAGTTATTTCCATTATTTATCCTAGATGATAAATAGAAGCCTCTTTTTCTAAGACAGTGGAAGCATTTTAAAACAGCACAAAAAAGGGGGAATCTCGGAAAGCTCATCTAAAAGCTTGATACACATACACAGCAGCATTTGCATATTTTAGGAATATTTGCATGCTTACCCTCATGCAACACCAGCACGGGGCATCTGCTGTGTAGGAGCCTGATGCTCCTCAGTATAAACAAAATGCTTTAATTTATATATAAACAGACTCAGAAGTTCAGAGAGGAATTCTGTGTGGGTGAGACCCTGAAAACAACACAGGGTTTTCTCCATCTTCTGTGAAACTCTTGGGCAGCAGCTCAGTTTTGAGAGGAAGACATGCATACATTGGTGTCCACCTACGAGCTGGGTGTTTTAATTCCTGGCAGAGTCACTGGGGGTTTGACTCAGTTGTATCTGAGGCAGGTACTTCTGGTGGGCAAGACATTCAGACAGGGCTGGCCTATTTGGTGCACAGCCTACAGGACTGTTGCACCCTTCTGGAGCTGCAGCTGGCGATGAGACGGGAGAGCCTATGGCCTCTCAAATGGCATGGGGTGCCAATATGTAGACAGCTGAACTGAGCCTTGGAGATGCTCCTCAGGCTGACCCTATGCAGATAGCATATATACTTAACTGAGTTGATTTCTGGACTCCTTTGAATGCACCATCCAAGAGCTCAACCACTGTATAACCTTAAACATCTGATGTCGTTTGAGAGGCAGTGGGGGAGCCTACCTAGCCTCGAGCTACCCTTTTGGAGAGGCATGGGTTTCCCATATCTCCTGGGTCATGTCTGCCAGCTCCAGGCGGAAGTGTCACGGACCTTAGGGGGGTTCGTATTGCTTTAGATGCCTATGTGGAGGCAACCGAATCAAGCCTTGGATCTCCGTTAGATTATAATAAGAAATGAGACACTTCGGGAAGGGTTAGGTTGCCTACACGCAGGCCCCTGGGGCTGTATGTACCCAAGGCATCTCAGAGGTTGGCAGCATGTCAGAGGGTCTGCAGAAGACCTGTGCTGTCCTGGGGCAGCCCGTGGGGCTGGGTACCCCACGGCAGTGCTAGCAGGTACCTCGTGCTAAGGCAACTGAATCCTGCCCCTGGCTTGTGCGTGAACACTTACATTTAGGCGTCTGACTCACACACTCGATCCCACCCTGCTCACTTCAGTTGATCATGGATTGGGCCAGCAAGTAGAAGATGCCCGTGCAAATACGTATTTGTCACAAATGGGATGAATGTTTGGGAGAATTCCTGAGTGCCTAAATGATCTGCAGGTTTAAAAACAGGAAAAAAAAATGCTGCCAGTCAGTCACTAAACGTGTAAATATGGCATCATGAATCACTGGGTATTTTTCCAAGGTTTTCCTGAGTTTCTGCATTAGAATAAAGAAAACAGCAGATACTCATTCTAATGCTGATTTGAGGGAAATCTGTCATTGTCAAGGTTAATGCTTTGCTTATTCCACTTCCCTTCTTCCCATTCAGCGTCCCTTCACTTCTTCACATGGGCTTTTCCAGACAAATGAGGACAAACTCATCCCTATGGCTAAAGTGGTTTAACATTAAGGAATTATCTAGCCCCAGGGTTCTCAAGGCTTATTGGCAGTGGTAGCTGCAGTAAAATGCCTGACAAAACTTTGTTTTTTTCCTATTTTTTCTCATTTTTAAATAGCTTGAAATAAAAGCGGAAATCGAACAAAACAGTTGTTTAGGAAGTTGTTACTGGTTTTAACTTAAAGGTATAAAGTTCCAAGATTCTTTTTCATTATTTCTCATTTGGATTTCTGTCCTTGTGCTGATGCTAAGCTTCTCAGTATCAGTTCTGACACAAATATTTTTACTAACTATGCTCAAACAGGTCTTCTTTTTATCAGTCATCCCAATGAACAAAATAAACATGCTTTGGAACAGTCCAGAGACAGAATTTAATGCAACAGGAAAGCATCTGTCAAATCTTGCTATTGCTCCTTGTAAGGACAATTGTACAGTGAAAAACACTTTTCCTTTTGAAAGTCAGGAGTAGTCCTCTAATGCTTTGAATCCAATATAGTCTTAAGAGCTACATTCAGCCATACTGTAAATCAGCTCACTTTTGTCAGAGTGATTCTAGACTGAATTTTTTCCTAAATGTTGTCTGCAATGAGAGAAGATAATTCCTTGCCTCTAACAGTTTCGGTGTGATTCATGACTGGAAAGAAAAAAAAAACGGAAAACAAGCGAAAACATGCACACAACAACCAACACATCCTTCTGGTGAAAACCTGCTTGTCAATATTTTCTTGCTTTGCTCTACTGGTCTCTGCCCTGCTACTCTCTGCACATGGGGTGCTGTGAAGGAATATGTGACATGATGGATATCTTATTTTATGTTTACATTGGAGCTGACATTCACTCCAGACACCAGCATATGCAGATTGCTTAATAATTTTGGAGTTGATACACACTGGAATATTGCTCTTGATTACCTTGTAATTCAAGGGCAGTTTTGCACTTCTGGTCTCATACCTGGCAGAAGGAAAGGTAAGTGCTCTTCTCTGCAGCCACCATCCGTATGCATCTTCATATTGAGTATCAGACTGCCAGATGAGATGGTGCTTAGGCTCTCTCCCATTTTCTCTTTCTCTAAACCCCATATTCTGCTGCATTTGCTCTGTGTGAGCCTGGAGAGTCATCATCCCACGTCCTCCCCAGAATACAAAGCACTCTCAGTGCATGACCCCACTGCTTGGCCAAATGCTGAGTCCTTTTCTTCTGTGCTCAGAGCTTGTTCTGCATGACAGTGCTTGTGTCTTAACAAGTCTTTTGTGTAGCAAGTTCTGCCCCAAGATTTGCTGTGGATCTCCCATCGAGGTCAATGGATGTGGTAAGCATGTCTGCATAGTTCAGCGCTGCTTTACTGTAATTGCAAAGAAAGCAAAGTGCTCACATGTGGTAAATGTGTCACTCTTTATTCTGGAGGCTGGATATCACAGCTACTGTAGTTCCCTGGCTCTTCAGCAGGAAAAATGAGGGCACAGCTTGCCTGCCCTCCAGCCCTCCTCCTCGTCTCATCCTCCCAGGTCTCCGATGGAAATAGAGTGTGACTCTATTACAAATGTCATTATTCCTCTTTCCAGATCAAACCAGATCCACTGATGGGTTTGGAGTTAGAGAAATGATCTGGGACCATAGAGTTTACTTCAGCTTCAGCTCAGCTGAAAATCCAGCTACAGTTTCTTTTGACTGTAAGTGCATATGTCCATGGACTTCAGTGAGAGCTGTGTCTGTGAGTAGATCTACCTGCAGTTTTTCAAATTTGCAAATGAAACAGGTTTGATTTGGCCCTGAATACAATTTAATTGCATTTAAGAGTTAGAAGGACATGTTTATCCCTCCCCGCTTTTTCTTTTTCTTTTTGTACTGTGTACTTTTCTGTTTGCTTTGTATCCACACATTTGGTGACATTTTTTTCTTTATTTTGATCTGGTGCCTGTCTTCATTGCACTGCATGTGGACTGTGCCCTTAAATAGTTTTTTAAAGCTTTAATAAGCTTCTCTCAATGAGCTTTTTGTTACTGAGTATCTCAGACTTTCCTTGCTATCTCAGTCAGAAGCAGCTCATTAAAATACTTTTGCAGCTGGAAAAATAACAGTGCAAAAAAGTTATTTGGATTTTGGGAAATTATTGCTGCCATTACACTGCATGATTCAATGACAGCATTTCTGCCTTCAGATGTAAATGTCTGTGCAAATGCTGCTTTTAAATTGAACTGTAGTACCATTCGTTGAAGTTTAGCCAAAGAATGTCTTTGAATGGAAACACTTAAACGACACATTAGGATTTAGTTACAGACTTTGCATTTGTTTTCTCAACCAAATGTAAAACAATTGTGTAGTGGGTCCGTAGGAGAGAAGATTGTGCTTGGTTTTTGTTTGAGCGTCTGTGTTAACGATCGGTGCTCAAGCGTTTTAGATTTCAATCTGAAATTAGCAATTTAAAGACAACAAAGCATGATTTTCATGCTTGTCAGTTCTGATTAATGTAACATTAACCCCTAGAGAACAGCGCGTTGCTGCAGGACTTTATTTCAAGTTGCAGGAGACCAGCCCTGGGAAACAATGAAAGGCTGTTTCGGCTTTTTTTTTTTTTCTTTTTTGAACTTGGATTGTAAACACACCGTTATCTACTGCTGCTATCACTCTTACTTACTGCGGGTCTTGTGGTTGCTATTTTCCAAGGCATGTGACAAGGAGAGATTTCCTAAATTACACCCATAACAAGTTAATGCAATTTCGCTGCTTCCTAGAGATTACGGCGGCTGATTTTGCTGCTCGTGTGTTGATCCGAAGGAGCCCCGGTTTACTGCATTCTCATCTGATCTTTCCAGGGAAAACTGCTTGGAGCATGCACAGGAAATTTATACGTGTCTCCCCTGCTGAGTAAATTACAGAGAGAGGAAACAAAAGCATAATGTGCAAGTGGCACATATAATAATAACAGTAGTGTTGCTGTAAAAATGTTTGCTTTTTGATAGCCGACTGTAAAATTAATTTTTCCTGTAATTTTCCTGACTGTTGCACAGTAGTTTGCTTGGTTCCCATTCATTATCCCCAGTTTCGAGATGGCGAGATGGGCGCGTGAGGAGGATGCTACAGCTGCAGAGGGGCAGTGCAGCAGTGCATTTGTCACGTACTGTGGATTACGGCGTGAATGGGGACCCACCACTTCCCTTTGTCACTTGCTTGTGCAGGGCCAGTCAGAAAGTCTAGATCAGTCAGCGAGAGATGTGCCATTGCCATAGACATCGTCGCCCCGAATGGGCTGGTGGAAACCTGGAGCTCCGTCTGCGGTGGGTTCTCCAGGCTCTGTGCAGAAAGAGCTCTGCAGGTGTGTCTAAATCAGGACTTTGAGTTTGGAAAAAGAAGCTGCATTAGGGAGGGGAAAAAAGCCCTGGGAAGTTTCAACTTTCCAGATTGCCGCAATTAGATGAACAGTTTTGTATACAAACTTTGTATGGCTTCCAAATAGTTCAGATACATCCTCCGGTGGCTGCAATACCTCTCACCCAGCAATCCCTCTGTGGAATAAGCAAAGACCATAAAATCTCAGCTGAGGTATGGAAAAACGGGTTCTCTTCCATCCCAGCTGTTTATATCTACTTGTGTGTTTTCAAGAGTTTAGGCCACATTCAGTTTTGCTTTCCTCCTGTTGCTCCCTAAATATTCACAGTGGAGAGCCAACAGCTGCCTCACATGAGACCAACATGCACAGCAAGACAGTAATAAAGACAAAGAAATATCTACGAGACAATGCACATTTTTTGTGCTTGCTGGATTTCCATTGAATCCAGTGGGAGTTTGAGGAATTACAAGGATCCCAGAACTGATCTTTAACGATGATTTATGCTTCATGTCTTTATTTTCCCATTGTATTTGGAAACATTCACATATTTTTACATAGAATGGTTGCATGCTTATATACACATACATGTGTGTGCATGTAAGTAAAATGGTATGTAAACCATGCAACAGATAATTATCTTTTTTTTTTTATCAGAACAACACTTAAGAGCCTCAGATACTAGCCATGCGTCTTCTGCATGACCAGTTTGGGACCCTGCATGGGCCATACACCAGGAGCGGGCAACCAGCAGCAGAGCCTGGGAGGAGGTGCCCCGAGGGGAGCCCCTGCATGGGGGTCTCCCATCCAGGCTCCTCCGAAGCCACTCGCGCGGCTCACATCGACCTCGTATTCCCAGGGGCTATTGCCACAGCCTCTCCCCTTTCCATTTTGCTCTACCAGCTCCAAGACATTCATGTATCCCTGCCAAGACTGGGTGGCTGGGCCCCTACAGGGATTTATGGGGCGAGTGAGGAGCCACCGAGCAGCACTGCAGAAGCGTAAAAAGAGGGCAAGGTAGGAGCCAGACAAGTTAAACCTCACACAAAATGTATGATTTGGGACAGACCAAAGGCAGCATCCTGCTCCCTTAGATGTGGTACAAATATGTAGAAAGAGGAAGTTCCTACAGTGAAGAGGCTGCATTTTAAATTGATGATATGGACATAGGGAATAGGAGAGGAAGTGTATGGTATTAATTTATTTTATTTGTCATGCTTCTTGGGCTGCTTCATCTGCATGGGGCTAAGCACCACTTCTGGGCTACAGCTGACTTTCCAAAACTTGAGGTGCCTTTAAGAAAGCCCTCATTAAAAGAAAAAAGAGGAAAATAATGAACTTTCCAGCAATCTGCTGGAAAACTAATTATGTTGTCTCTGTGCAGAAGAACTTCCCTCCCCAGATAATCCTGGTTTGGATGGGCCATGTTATATCTCAAGAGGAGGTAGCTCCTACTGCAATGCCTTCTCAGGCTGCCTCCATGCTGGGCCGGAGGAGTGGGGATGAAGCCAGGAATCCAACGTGGAAGGCATTCAGCAGGGTTCAGCCCATCGGCTCGAGGGAGCCCTGGCTGGCAACATGTCGAGGAAGAGGGAAATAAAGGCAGGGACAGTGCCATGAGGGGAGCAGGAAAGCAACTTGAGGGAGAAGGAATTTTAAGGCTTGTCCAAGTGAAAACCCAGGCAGTGGGACTGGCAGAGCGGTGACAGCCCAAGGCAGCCAACTCCATGAGCTTCTCCTCTGATGTTCTTGGGGTATTTCTGTTGCAAAGACTGCATCTGGGGCATAGAAAAGCTGCTTTCCAACAGTGGGAGTCAGCCATGCAGAAGGAAGGTGTTTTTCTGGCAACACTTTTCTCTGGCCTTCAGAATTTTAACTTTGGCAGGACTCAGGGACCATGTACATACACTGTGCCTTCCTGGTTAGAGCCAGGAATGGGTGTGCTCTCTCACCTGGATTTGAATATCCCTGTCACTGGAAGCAGGACACCTCTAGCTGAATGCAGTATTCCTGGTCCTATGAAGGCAGCCCTAGCACAGCTATCCAGAAATCCCACCTGCTTTGCAGTGTGCAGTGCGAGACTTTCTGCAAAGCAGCCCACATCCACCTGGTCAGTCCGGTACCAAAATCACTGCAAGGATAGATGAGATGTATGTCTGCAAGCTGGTCATTTGCTCATGCACCAAAAAGGCTTTCAGTACCCTTCATTGAGACATGCCCTCACCAGTCTGGAAGGGACCTGGTAGGAGTTAATGGTGCTTGGAGCAGTGTTTATAATTCTTCCAGAATATCTATCTGATGGTGCAGGGGGAGCAACTGGTCCATTCTTGACCTCCATACTGTGAAGTCCAGTCAAACTCAGCGCTCAGCACATGAAGGCTGTCCTTCGCAGGAATGGAGGAAGGGAATATAATGCCTCCTTCCACTCTCTTGCACGTGCATGAACACACACACACACACACACACACACACACACACTCCTACTTACGTCTGCTTTCTCCACCCTTTAAATACATACCTGAAGCTATTTTAAGATTATTTCAAAACATTAACACTGGAAGGATTTACATTTATGTTTCACTTTTAATAAACTGCTTGGAGGCTTCTCTTTCCTCCACCATCTGTTGTTCACAGGGAAAATGTAAAATTTTAGCCTAACCTAGAATTTTGACAATTTCTGGTTATACAATGATGGCATTTAGCACAGTTTATTTTGCAGTCACTCAGTTGTATTGCTGAGAAGTTTTATAAAAGCTGCAATTGCAAAACAGATGAGAAATTCTGGTTTACAGAAAGGGGGTGGTGGTGAAATTTTCATGGGTCTACTGCCAAGATACTCAAGTACCAGAGCTTGTTGCAGACTGTCATACTGTTTGTAGGCAGCAGCACTGAGAGGTTTGAAATGTCACTTTAAGAAACACCAGTTGAAAACTCATTTCTGAAAATGTTTCACCTAATACAGATACATTTACCTCCACATATTACTAGAATTTAAAGCAATTCAAGAAAATGTCTTTCCTGTTTGCTTACTTTAAACCCTCAACAACACGTTGGATATAATAAGACTCATTGCTCACTTCCTTTCTTTAGTTGTTTAACTTTTTGGTGCTCTGTTGTATGGGTGAGTCTTTCATGTGATAAAGGTGAGAAAATAATGCAATAAAATGGGAGGACAAGATTGTGAAACCACAGAAGGTGGCAAAGTGCATCCGGCTGGCAAGACCTTTGAAATTGCTTTGATTTTTTTAAACTGTCTAGATTTCAAAGTGATGGTATCTTTCTGACTTCCCAGGCTCTTCACCAAAACTAATCTTTTTGATAGATTTCTCCTTGAAGCATACACGAATGGGGAAATAAAGTACTGAACTAGGTCCTCCTATGCCCTCATGAGCCCTATTTTCAAACATCTCTCTGTTTGAGGTTTAAATGTGTATTCTCTGAAAAGAAAGGCATATACAGCATATGTATCTTATTTTATCATCACCGTCATCTGGAGATCCCAGAATCACAGGTTAGTTCAGTTGAAAGGGACCTCAGGAGGTCTGCAGTCCAACCTCCTGCTCCAAGCAGGGTCGGCTGTGCGATTGCACCAGGTCGTTCAGGGCTTTGGCCAGTTGGGTCTTGAAAATCTCCAGCAGTGGAGACTGCTGAACCTCTCTGGATCCCTGTCCCACTGCTAGACTGTCCCTATTGGGGGAAAAAAGCTTCTCCTTGTATTCAGTCGTAACCTCTCGTGTTTCAGCCTATGCCCGTTGTTTCTCATTGTCCCACCATGCACTGCTGTGAAGAGCCTGGCTCCCTCTCCTCAGTAGCCTCCCCGTAGGCACTAGGAGGCTGCTGTTAGGTCCCCCTGAAGCTATCTCTGCTCCAGGCTGAACCAGCCCCGGTCCCTCAGCCTCTCCTCATGGAGCAGAGCTACCTGAGACTAATCAACATGAGCTGATTAGGTGAGGTGAGGTGACTCTTCTGTTCTTCAGTTATTCCCACGGCCAGCAAGGGCTCAGTTATTGTACCCCATTCTGGGCACTAATTTCAGAAATATGTGAAATATTTTTTTTCAGAAAAAACAATCTGTTAGGAAAGGCTGAAGGAAAGGGATTTGTTCAATGTAGAAATGAGTGGAGTACATGTAGAGCAGGAGTTTGGGGGAAAGGTAACAGAAGTTTTTCATAGGCAAAGATTTGTTATATAGCAGGTGGCAGTCACTTGTTCCTCATAGCCACTGGGAGTAAAAAAAAAAATCTGCACAATTTTCAACGCAGATGGTGTAGGTTAGATATAGGGAAAAAACATTCAAATGGACAGGCAGTGGAGCAGTGCATGGTAGTAACCAGCACAGTCATAGACTTGCTATCACTGAATTCTTAAAAAATAAATTAGATTAATATATCAGAGCAGACCTGGTAATGATTTACTCCTGTCTCTGAGCAGGATTTCCTTATAGTCCTACTGTTATCTGATTTGCTGTTGGAGCACTGGGAATCAGGAGTCTGGATGTGGTTCCTGGCTCTGCTAGTGACTTTTCTTCCCCATAAAAAGGGTCCCCGTGCTCCGCGACTGAGTTATCTTCTGTGCAAGATGGGATCCTGCTCATGTAACCTAATGTTGCAAACTTGACGGTGGGATTTTGAGGTAGGAGAACAAGACAGTGCTACTCTTACACTGCAGGAGCTTAATCTTAATGAAATGGATATATTTCGGGGTATTAAAAACCCCTATTTTTCTAAAAGTTAAACTAGGAAGTAAAGGGGTAACTCTTACACTACCAGGCTTGAAGTACTCCTGTTTAATGTATTTCTTCTGTACCATTGTAATCCTCTCAGACCCCAGCAACATGCACTGGAGGCCTCTGTAGAAGTCAGTCTATAATTTGAATTGCTGGCAAAGCTGACCTGATGGTGATCAGATTTGCCATGCTGTGCTGGATAATTACTGCTCGTTCTTCAGTGTTACAGACAGGATGGCAGTTATCAACCTGGAATAGTTTTCTTGCAGTTGTGCTAGCCAGGGACTGGGGCCTCTTTGTACTGTAACCATAGGACAAAAAGGTGGTCCCTCCACTGAGATACTTAAAATGAAAATGATACCTAAATGAAAAGCAAGAAATGAAGCGTCAGTACAGATGCTGTAGTACAAAGAAAGAAAGAGAAAATCATGCTGCTCTTGCAACCCAACTAGGCTCCTGAAGACAACATAATTCCTTGAGTAAGTCAGCAGCAGCCTCTCTCAAGCAGCAGTAAAAAGGAAATTATTTGTAGTGTTTGCCATAGCAAGGCCACAGGCATTTCCTGCTCTAATTATAGATGTTGTGGTATCTTGGGCATGATATTGGGGGCACCACACAGACTGGCCCGTCTGCTCCCACACAGTGGGTTGCAGTGTACAGGCCTTAAATGGTGTGGTAACCGGTGCTGAGCACTGGGGCTTTCCAATGGTGACCACTGTAGTTTTTTGTGGTCGGAAGGATGATAACCACAATGAAGAGCTTCAAAATGAGATCATTTAAAGTGAAACATAAACTAGCAGGAGTTTCTGCGCGTTAGCAAAGACACCCAGGCTGTTCGATGGGAAACAAAGGTGTCACTGCTGCTGGAGGGTGTATACGGCTTCTTAGACAGTGTCCTCAGTTAGCAGGATTATTTTTAAAACTAAAAATATTTGTGATCATTCTTTTTTTTTGCATGCCATTTTGTTAAACGCTAACTAGCATTTGTTATGAAATCCTGACTCTGTTTCTTCTGGTATAAACTGACCCCTATGGGTCCACAGCTGCAGCTACCGCTCCTGGTCACTGGCAAACACGTCACGGCAAGATCTGTGCAGGCTCCCTGGTATACTTGTCAAGTAGGGTTTTTAATCTTAGTTCACTTTGTAAAGAAGAAATGGTGCTTTCTATTGCGTTTTTCATCCAGGGCTTTCAAAACACTTGAGAAATGTTAATGGCTCCAACTTCATGGATGTCAGGGTGTATGAGAAAGTCCAACATCCCCGAGCGTTCCCGGGTGAGGCTGGACAAGGCCAGGTTTATGTCTGGTCAATGCCACATGAGAGGCTAGTCTAGAGCGAAGGCGGCTCTTCATCCCTGGCATGAGCTGCAGGTCTCCCTGCACTGAACTGGCCTGCTTTGGATTTAGGAGTTACACGTAGGGCTTTGCTGTTTGTCCCATATTTTCTTTATTCCTGGAATAGGTTTGTAACAGGCCTACTTGGAGACTATTTCTTAGAAATGAAGAAATACCTTTCCTCTCATGTGCACGCTTTGCCAGCTTTGTGTTTCCTTTGAAACAGGGAAGTTTTAGTGTCAAAAGTGAGAGATTTGGGTCACTGAGGTCAGAAAGAGAATGGAGATCAAAGAATTATGTCATGTATTTCATACTTCCAATCATTTAAAAAACTTTTCCTAACTTTCTCTACCCTGGGGCCCCTTGGGCATAACTTTCCCCCGTTCCTACATGGAGGCAGCATATGGTGCTGCCGGGGTGCTGCCCCTTGCTGACCTCCCCAAAAGGCTGTCAGAGCCTCTGAGCTGCTCCATCAAGGACAAAGATGAGGGGAGAGACACCACACTGCTTGTCTCCAGCCCAGCTTGGGGGTAAACAGCTCCCAAAAGCCAGAACACACAAAAGCCAGATCTCTGCTACTTTGCCTGCAGGATCCCCAGGGCAGCATTGAACCTTTTTAATGGTTCCCAGGGGCAGCTGGGGAGAGAAGCCAGGCTCATGGGCTGGAGCAAAACTGTGGGTCCTGCGTGCAAATAATCACCGTTTGCTAGATCTCAGTCGGGGTATCTGAGGACACGAGAAGCACCAGGAAACAAATTGCTCCCAGTGGCTCGATGAGGAAACAGCTGGAAGGGGGACCTGGGGGACTTCACAGAGCGCCTGCTGCATGGCGGGGAGGCACGCTTTAATGCTTAATATTCAAACCTGTTGCTGTTTGGGGGAAGCGTGGCGGGGGTTGGAGTCTGGACTTAACGTGCTAAAGCTGATATCCTGGAAAATAAAGACCTGAATGTTATATTCCCTGCACAAGCAGAGTAGAACCTGTAAAAGTTCCCGTGCTCATGGAATCCATCACAAAGCAATAAAAGTAATAATTATCATCTCTGATTAATACACAGGAAAACAGATCACTGAAGAAGAGGAATGACTTATTCAAAGCCCCTGCAGCCAGCACAGTGATAGTAACCCAATTTCCCAAGCTGAGAATTTAGCATGCAAGTGAGTATCTCCCGGCAGTGATAGTTTTAGCAGCAGGGGCACCTGTTCATTAGAAAGGAGCTAGATTTTTAATTATTTTGCTTCCTCATTGGTTTCATACTTTGAATGTTGGTGGCTTGGCAACTCAGTTGTTTCTTGTTTATATTCTGATTTCAAAGGAAGGTGTTCTGCTATCATTTATACAATATAACTGTTTCTCACAACAGATCCTCAGAACTGTTTTGAAGTTGTTTGGGGATATGAATGTTCTCCCTCCTCACTCCATGCACGATTGTAATGCATAAGCCAGATGCTACTCTTGGTTTAGAAATCAAAAGTCTGGAGTATTGCTTTTCCAGACTGAACATCTAAATAAAAGAGGTCATGAAGAAGATCATAACTCAGGAAAGGTAACATACACTAAGAGCTGGGAGTCAAATGGGACTATAAAAAGTGTGGATGAGTCAAGTATGTATTTACCTTCTTGAGCTACCTTGCTATCCATAAATCAGCTGTGAGAGGAAATAACTCTTTCCAGAGGGCTGTAGTGTCATGCAGGGAAAATATCTCCTTTCAGCAAGGTGTGAGTTGGTGCTGTCAGGGGAATGCTCTGCCTCAGAAATGCGAGTGCTGCTTGGAAGGATGTAAATGTATCTATGGATTATATTACACTCTGAATGGCTGACGAGACTAAAAAGAAAGACTGAGCTTTTTTCCCCAGGATACCAGTTAGCACGATTAATGTTGCTACTATAATTTTTTTGCCTGGGCATTGGAGCACCCTGCAAGGGTCTGTAAAGGTACGGCTGATGTCCTCAGCCTTTTTCATGGTCACACACCTAAGACCCAGGGCACTATTCTCAAAGAAACAAGCAGTGACTTGAGCCAGGACAACTTGGGGGCAGAGGCTTTTTTTGGCTCCCTCCTTTACAAAATAAGCCCAAAGACAGTGAAGGGATTCTGTCTTCTCATGGGGCAGCTCTGACTGGGATCCCAAGACCAAAATGTCAAGCCAGCTTCCAGTTACTTGCAGACATCCACACAAACTTCCTTCTGCTATTTTCAGTATGTTTATACATCTTTGGGCATGCATTAGCCATGTCTATTTATATGTGATGAAGAACTGGCTACATGACACACTCCTACTGTCCTCTAGCGGGCAGATTCAGAAGAGCTCAGATATGTGCTACAAGGTCTTAACACTGATGCAAATGCTTTAAATCAAGAGTAACAGCTGTCATAGCTGTAGGGCATGAGGTATTGAGTGCCACCATCAGAAGCCTCCAAATGTCCAGGCAGATGCCACAGCACTGGCTGTAAAGGCTGGGATGGCTGTGAAAGTCTGCACTCTGGCCTCCCTCTCTCATTCATGTTTTAGATTGTGTGTTTAAAATGAGTGACCGCTGTATTTTTAAATGTTTACATACTGAATGATCACCAGGAATCCTCAGATTAGATTGATTCCTCCCCAACCTTGCACCAAAATGGTGAAAAAATTGTCCCCTTTGCACATAGTCCCACAAGTGCCCTGGGGCGTGCCGAGCTCCTTGAGGAGGAGCAGCCATGACCAGCATGGGCAGAGTGGTTTTGAGGGACTGGTTGCAGACTCCCCTGCTCAGAGACACCATCTCCGGCTGGTCGGTTCTACCAACGTTCGGGATCGCTAACGCTGCTGAGCTCTCCTCTGTCGGCATGCTTACTCACAGCCAGGTGAGAAGGGCTCTGGAATCATTTTGGTGGTCAGCAATTTGGCTGCCCTGGTTTTCCGAGCTTTCTGCAGTAGGGGAGAGCTCAGCTGTGGGTCCAGCAGAGCCTTGTCAGCTCCAGGCTCCAGACTTTGATAAACTCCTCCAGGATTTGGAGACTGTTGGAAACCTTCATCCTAAACACAAGACACATTTCTGTGGTCAAGCCTTTTCTGGCATATACAAAGAGCAGTGTGTATGTGTTCATACATGCACTGGTGCATTATAAAGTTTCCAAAACAAGTTCATCCCACTGGGCACACTTCTGCTGGAGGAGCAAGACTGGGACAACACATGTGTAGCAGATGGTGGCCAAGCTGCTGAATGTAGCTTCAGTTGTGCTTGGACACTGCAGAGACGAATTGGTGGAAGAACCTGTGCAGAACACAAATGAATCAGGCCACCACGATTTCCACTGGCTCTTTGTTCAGTAATTTTTAAGACCAGAGGTTTCAACAGCTGAACCTGGAAACCTCTGAAAACCTAAGAAACTCTACAGTTTTAAATTTTGCCATAAGAGGGCAGTCTGAGATAACCACACAAATATTTTATCTTGCACGAACTTAGTTTTTCTTAGGAAAAAAAAAAGACTCATAGGAATAAACTATTTGTTTCAAAAGTGAATCTTCTGTTTAACCTCAGAAGGGTTTTTTTTTTGCAACTGGTTACGTGGCATGAGTATAAAAGGAGAGCACTTACAGTAAATACAGCCAAGTTCCTCGCTTTCCTGGGAGAGAAGTAAAATGGATGATGAGCCTTGAACTCAGAAGTCAAAGGGATGAGATTCAACCTTGCACAGATGTATTCTCACATTAGGAATAAGGTGTTCAAATTTTCTCTTCAAAGAAAGAACTGTGTGGTCTAATGTGGGAATTATACCACAGCAGCCGATGCTCATTTTGCAATGGCAAAGTGCAGAGCTGCTGTAAGATCAGAAATGGGGCACTCCAGCATCTTTAGAGGAGCGTGTATCAGGAGCTCCCAGGTCTTGCTCTCTGGCAAAGCAGCAAGATATCGCCAAAAGGGAACTGACACCTGCTAGCCTCCCATCTCCTGCTGAATGTTTCCCGGTGCACATAGCCTCTAACGTAGGAAAAGAAAAACTGGCCTGGTGCAGGGCTTTGAAAGGTTGCTCGCTGCTAGTCTGATCCTGGAGTCTGGAAGAGAAAATCTAATCTTTAACTCCAAACTTGTCTTCCTGAGGTGCTGGGCAAGTCACTTGACCCCCCTGTGCATAAGCCACTAATAAATAGATATAGGAATACTTCCCACAGTGTCATTCATGCACAACCTCTTGCAGGGTGCTTGAAAACCATGACACTGCCCTTCCATGGCAGACACAGTCACTTCAGCCACTCTTGGCCGTTCTTGCCCCATCTCCTGGCATGAAAAGTAGGTCTAGGGGAAAAGAGAGTTACGGCTGTGGAGGTTGCTGCCTCCTGAGGGACCGTGGAGGGAGCAGTGGGGCAGCCCCAGAGGGGACAGCCCTGGAGGTGGCTGCGAGCCAGCCCCGGTCCTGGCAGGCTCTAGGACAGGAAAGCTGATATAACACCACCTCATCCTCCCTCCTGCACTTGGGCATCACAGCAGCTCAGCCACAACCCAAAACTGCTTCAGTGGCCAGAACATCCTTTCGCTATGCTCTTTATCAAACACAGAGGACATTTCATGCTTTCATGAGCTCAGACAAATACATTTGCTTCATGACGCAGCTCAAGGGCAGCTGTTCAGTCAGTAAAAATTGAAGAGGGATCAAATGTTGTTTGTGTCCCAGTACCACCCTGGAGGGAGAAGATAATCAATCATCTCGGCCTTTCCTGCGAGGAGAACCACGAAAGGAGACAAATGCTAGAGGTGGCTGGTGACGCAGCGATGCCGGAGCACAGACGCTGGCTCATGGTCCAGCCACAGCAGAACTGAAGGGCATGAGACCTCAGCCTTGGTCTCCAGGTGCAGGGTGCAAATCACTCTCACATAAATCATGCACCTGTGCTCTCTAGGCTGGACTATAATAGACCATCAGACTGAGAAAGCTTCAGTAGGTTTTTCTGATATTATTGAAGCTAAGTTGAATTATTGAGCAGGAAAGTTCAAGCATGCTCTGGGAGGATTTGTCCTCTGGTATTGAAGAAAAATGTCCGTACACCCGTTATACTGAAGAATCTCTTGGTTATAGTTTATCTTTAAAAAAATATGGCCCTGATGATCCTGCCATGGTCACCACAGCCTTAGGTGTTTGCTAGATAAGTGCCGCTGCATAAATTAGAGGTGCTTGGGATTAGAGTTTAGCCTGAGCAGCAAAGGCTGGCTCAGCACATCAGGAAAGTCAGATGGGAGCTTTGAGTCAGGACTGATTCTAGTTTAAATTGCTCCTTCTGGGTTTGTCCTATTTCAGCAATGTTTGATGATGGAAATAGGGGCTGTGTGCATATACCCCATTGCCCAGGCACAGGAAGTGCATGAAGTGCATGAAGAGGCGAGGTATTTACACTGAAATGGGCAGGGTTATAGTAAGCCGAAACTGGGCTCTGGTATAACTTTCTGATGTGAAAGTAGCTCTGATTTGGTGTTAGTAGTTCCGGTTAAAGGTTGTTTGTTTTTGCCTTTTTCAATGTTGTTTTTCAAGAAAGAAAGCAAAAAATACATAAAATATTTGATGTTCCCTCCTCAAGTCTACCTTTGCTAACGCATATAATGAAATAACCTGAATCGTTAGAGGTAAAACACCAGATACTCAGAAACAGTAGCATGTGGGGGGAGGGAAATGAAAACTTCACAACCCATTCCAACATGAACAATCTGAAAAAAAAGACTGACCTCAAGTTTTTTGGAGGGGAGATAGAAGCAATGGGATATTTGACCCAAGCAATCAAAGTAGTTTATTGTCTGTCATCTCAAAAAAAAAAAGAAATAAAAATCCTTTTATTTTGAGGGAAGGTCACTACATATGGTATTTAATGAAGTTCCTCATGGGAAAACCTGAGATCAATCAAATGTACATTCTCAGTCTTGCAATAATTATTCCTCATCTTAAATGCAATTAAGGATTTAACCAGTATTTAGAAATACAAGTGAAGTTGCTGTCTGACTACTTTTAATGACAATGATTTTTTGCCATCTCTGTCTGCCATTTTACCTTTAAAATTGAGACTCAAAGCAAGGGAGAAGGCAAATAGCTTCACAGTCAAATGGGAGCTTACAGTTTGCTATAAATGCACACAGAGGCTAAGAGCAAACAGAATTCCTCGGCTGTATACGGACAGATTCCTTAAATCAACGCAGTCATGCTCACAGAAGTAAAAAAGGGCTCTGTCATCTCTGAGGAGCAGTTAGTTCAGTGGTTCACTCCCATGGGGAAGGGAAAAACAGTTTTCCCAACTGAAGGAATCGCTCCATAATGTGAGAGACCATTGAAATGTGAGAAACAAACCAAAACAGATGAAATATGCATAAAGTAAGTAGATCAAAGACATTGAGATAAATAATTACCAGTGATCCGGTTCTCAGAGAAAGAACATTCATTCACAAAGCAGCCACTGTCCCTGACACTTCCTAATACTGATGTTGACGTCACAGATTTGCTGCTGTTTGTTAAGGATTGAAAGCAGAATTATTATGCCAGAGAACTGGCTGGTTTAAAAGTTTATATTCTGATACAATAATGCCTTTGCCTACAAATAAACTTGACTACGTTCATAACATTTTGGTTAAAGAAAAAGTGCCAAATCCATCTTTGTATTTACTAATGCCAAAGTTTTGATCTCTATCTGCTAACCATTTTTATGTTTATACAGCCATTTCAAAAGCAAACACAACAGCACGGCATTTGGGAACACAGTTCTCTTAATTCTTAGCCCCTGGATACTGATCTTTTTAATCCCATTAGCACAGCAGGAATATATCTGCCGTAAGGACCACGAGCGCAGAAAGGATGAAACACTGCATTAGCGCTGGGTCTTTTTCTGCCCACACACCAAGGTGGTCACATCGCCCAAGGAATCAACGAATGATATAAAAAAAAATGTGCTAAACTTAATTTATCAAGCATTGCATGCTTTAATCTGATGGGTAGCTGAGCACCCTGAAGGTACACGAGGATCTGCGGCTGGGAGGTTACTTCTGTGAGGGGGAGTGTGCTACGAGCCTGACTCTGCGCCAAGAAAGGTTTGCAAAGCGGATTGATATGCTGGGAGGAGGCACTAAACTGAAAAGCACCAGGATGTGAGGAGTGAAAGACGCCGATTGCTACAGCACGCAGGCACCCACCTCCTGCCCAGGCAGCAAAGAGCCCGATAGAGGTACAAGGTGTCTAAATCTCTTTGAACGCTGGCTTTTGAATGAAGCCGTGAAGGTGGCGCATTTCTCAGAGTGTTTCTGAGGGATGCTAGTGGGAGCTGAGGGTGTTCGTTTCTCCCCATCCTCAGCGCCGACTCCGCTGTGCCCTTCAAACCCTAACTTTAACTCCTGAGCGCATTATGAGTGGCTGGCAACACTGAGCTGGAGCTCCTGTCTCTGCCGTTGCTCCTTCTCCCTGAAAGAAAGCAAAATAATCCCCTAGAGAGAGGGCTGGCACAGGGCATTTCTTGTTGCAAAAGCTCACAGGGGGCCTCGCTGCTCCGTGCTGGCTCGTGACTGCTGACGGAGCAGCCCCCGCGGTCACTGCAGCTGCTGCCCATGGGCGGACTAGCCTCGGTGTTTCTGTGGCTATATGGCATCTGCTGACAGCAGCATGGACATTTGCTGGGGCAAAGGAGTTGGGACAGTGATGGGGCGGTTGGGGCAAGGATGTGGCAGAAGGGGTTGGTAAATAGGCAAGTCTTTGCTGTTTGGGACTTTGAATGTCCCAGCTAACATGCTGAGGCCCTTGGAGGCTCAGGCTTGAGATCCTGGTGTTGTGCACCTGCCTGAAGGATGTGCTTTGCTATAGATCAGAGTTTCACAGTCCTTGGACAATAGGGTCCAGGTGAGCCTCAGACTTCAGTGTGAAACCCAGAAACACCAGCCTCACAGTTGGAATCCCTGTGAATGCAGAACAGTCCTGCAGGCACCTTATCATCGCCCTGTGGACCCCAGGCCTTCTCCAGGCCAGCTTTGGGACTGGCCATTTCAGGCAGCTACAGGGAAGATGAAGGAGTGTGCCTCAGTAGCAGGGACAATTTCAGAAGAAAACATCTGTAACTGAGCTTTTTTAAGGGATGCTCTAGCTGAAATCTTCTCTAGTGTCTGCAGGTGCAAGTCCATTGGCTTCGATGGAGTTTCCTCCACTTTTATAGCTGTCTCCAACAATTTACTCATCTTCAGAAATGGGTCATTAAACATGTAGTGATGGCTACATTCTCTTCTGAAGACGCTAACCATTAAAGTGTTTAAGTTTACTGAATGCAGATTTTTGCTATATTTCAGTTATTACTCCTGGTAGCAGTCAAGAGAGGAAGCACATATTCCTTAGCTTATGGCTAGCCTAGGCGTGGGTTTTCCTGACTGCATCTTCTTCTGCTCTCCTCAGTCTCCCATCTAAATGCATCGTCTATAATTAGAGTCTGTATCCAGGTTTTAAATGCCCTGCCAGGAACAAAATGAGGGTCTTTCTTTCCTGTGAGCCAGCCAAGGGGACAGAGCATTTATCTCCTTGACTACTAGGGGAACTTCAGTCTCCCTGCAGAAGACTGCTGGTCTTGTTCACTCAGGCCTCCTGGTTATTCTTTCCTCCCTTTCTCATCTTCTTTTTTCTTTTTTTTCCCCCCCAAAATATGGCAGCCCTCACATGGATGGATGGGTATTTGGCCAAGGGTGACTGGGTCTTTCTGTTTCAGGATTATCCCAAAAACAATTATATCGCAACCAAACATGTTCAAAACAGATTGATTTCCAAGTGTTTTTCTGTGAGAATTTGTCACAGATTCTCCCTTTTTATGGTATCTTGGCCACTATAAAAACAGGATAAAAGCTCTCTCCATCTAATCATACAAGCACAGGGGCTGTAGCACCTCAGCTGGGAGGCTTTAGGCTTTATATCTGGAAAAGACCCTGCTGTTGGTGATACATAACAGCAGCTCTAGTTTTAACACTCTCAAAATAGTCTTCTCCCACCAGGTTATAGGCCTAAGCCAAGTGAATTAAGGAGCAGAAAGTGACAGGGGACAAGTGTGAAGGCTTAGTTTACTTGCTTTAGTACAGATCTTTAATTTTAGCCACCACAAATATAATAAGGCCTTTTCTTTATTTATGTATGCAGCTGTGGAGCGGAAAGGGCAGAGAAGCTTGAAAGACCTATTCATGCAAGCAGAGCTGGTGCACTGAGTGAACTGTTTACACACTGCAAATGTATTTCATTCATGTTAATGCAACACAGGGTAAAATGGATGCAAATCAGGTGTTCCCATCCCCATGGCAGGGGGCCTAAAATTACAAAGAAAGATCAGAAATTTTTATTTTCTATTCCTCAAAATGGAAAACTCACCTAGACAATGAAGTAAATGGTTTTTCTAAACCACCACAACAGAGCAAAGTTTGCACATGTCCTCTGGATCAGAAAAGACTGCTAAAAAAATTCTCCATCATCTCTCTGCCTGCACTATTTTAAGCAGAACGATTTCCCAGCCAAAAGGGCAAAGATAGTTCAAGTTTGAGGCATTATTAGCATTTGCAAGAATTCCTGCCTCCATTCTCCTGTTTGTGCCAGGCAAATTTGTTTTGCTGACCTTCAGCACAGTTTATACAGCATATTTAAAAGGTGTTACTATCAAACATTCTGGCTGTAGCTTGGGGAAGCCTTGCTACAGGCACAGAAAGAGAGCAAAACCAAAAATCTTCTTTGTAAGCTGCACACCTGAAGCAGTTTAACTGTACCAATGCACCTTTCTCCTATTGATATGGGTAAGACCAAAATGAAATGTGGTTTCACGATTAAACGAGTGAAAAAAGTCAAGGTCAAAAGAGATATTTTGTATTTCCAGCAGCTTTGTGGTACAGCTGGGGGAGGAAAGGAGTGCTGCGTGATAGGATGCTCCTTTTTTCTCAAGGACGCTCCAGTCCCATGAGCCAGAAGAGACGTGGGCACCCAGTAAATGCCACTGAAGCTGTGAGAACCATGCTCTGGCGAGCGCATTTGGCTGCCCCTGGGGCCAGTGTCAGCCCAGGCGGAGGCCCAGGCCAGCACGTCCCGGCCATGCTTGGTGCCAGGCACTGCCATGGGAGGACCAGTCCGTGGGGGACCACCTCCTCCTCAGCCCCTGCACTCCATCCAACGCTGCCCCGCTTCCCGCTGGCTCCATCACAGCCTAAAATACACTGGCTGTCCACAGCCATGACGAGGATTCCTGAAATAACGCCTTTTCCCATCCCTCCCCGCCCAGAATAGGAGCAGGGTTATTTGCCAGCTCTACTCAAGATAAGGACTAACCTGCACAGTGAGGACCCCTGTTTAAAGAGATACTTTTTTAGCTACTCCTTTGCCTACCCAGAAAGGCACAAAGGGGCCCAAGTGCCAGGCAAGGAGCCAGGAGTGACTGTCCAGGGCAACACCGGCACCTCTGAGCCCCCGCGCAACTTGGCTGCCCCAGAAGCACTGGGACGGGGGTGCTGAGGGGGCTAGAGGACCGGCTTCATCTGTTCTGCATAGTTCATAGTTTTGCAATTGCTCTTTCCAGGAATGCATTCAACGCTGCTCTGTGCAGAGATGCATTTTTTATTTGCTAGATCTTCCTAGTTTTCCAGCTGATTTTCCAAATTCTGGCATCACTCTAACATTTCAAACATGGATGTGCAGCGCGAAGTCATTGATTGAAAGCTGAAGTCTTCCTTCTGGTCTCTTATGGATTATCAAGGCTGCTGAGATCGGAACACGTTTTTTCTACTGCATTAAACGTTTTGAATGTATGCTAAAAATGTTAATGCGTTATTCGAGGGACTGGAATTTTTCCTTCAGGTAGGATGCCTTTAGGTTATTAGTGCTTCACATACAACTGCAGGTAAAGGCTTGTTACACTGGCAGAAACATGCACTTAATGAAAAGTTATTCCGGGTCTTATAGTAAATAAGAGAGCTCAACCATCATTCAGTTTTAACATACCCTACTTTTTCCTCAAAAGCTTTGCCCTGTAGTCAGCACTGCAGCAAGGCTGGGACGAGAAGGACACCTGTCCTCTGAGGAAGGCCCTCACCACGTGCCATGCTTCCCGCTGGCCATCGGGTGCACAAATCCCAGAGACCATTTGGAGACTTTTGGTATTTTTTCTCTTTCTGGCTTTATGATATGTGGTCATTTCATTTGTATTGCAAAAAATTCTTATATTGGCTCATCCTCATCCTGAAGCTGCAGTGAGCCATCAGACCGAGTTTTCCTCCTGAAGGATACCCACAGAAAAACACTGGCGTTTTGCAGTATCGTTTGGACAAGGGGCAGGTTTCCCTTTGGATTTTTAAGCTCCGGTTTAACTCCAGTCGACCTGCAGGAGCGACGCTAGCAGAGTTGCCTTCCCAGGTAGCTGAGCTCAGTGTGCAGGTGCAGGCTTTCTCGCTGGCTCCTGGCAGGCTCTTTGCTGCATGTCCACAGGCAGCGTCGCGGGGGCACAGAGCACGCTACCAGCACTGGCGTGCGGCGCTGGGGAAAAAAAAATCCCATGTGCAGAGAAATGGACACAGCATGGCTCTGCAAAAGGTGGTGGGGAAGGATTTCGGGTGCATCACCAGGCTGAGCAGGACCCTGTGAGCATTTCCAAACCACGCTGTGCAGCACAGAGCTCGATGACTTGAATGGGACCGGCATGTGCTCAATCCCCTCTGCCGACCTCAGCACCTGGCAGGATTGTGCCTGTATTTTGACTCTTAAACATGGCTTCAGTGTGGCCTGGTGTCGATGTCAGCCCTTGCAGCAAGCAGAGCACGTTGTTCAGCCTGTCTGCTTGCAGCTTGCTTTCTCCCATCCTCTCGCGGTTCTATCACCACCATAAAATGCAGGTCTGACCTTTTTGTCCTCAGCAAACGGTTCATTTAAAATACAAATGCTGTCCTCAAACAGCAGTCATTAATACGGGCAGCAAATTCTTTTCTTTGTTCTTTATTGTTGATTTCCCCCATTGGGGAAGCGGGTGGCAGGAGACCTGCATAGCTGCAGGAGCACATTGCTAATTGCATACTTTGAAATACTAATTTGAATGGGTTGGTTTAGTCACAGAGGGGAAAAGAAACAAGCCAGGGGGTGATAAAAAATGTCAAGGTTATAGACCTCACAGAAGCACTCTGGCCTGGAATTTTTATTAATTCTTTAATTGCAAATTCCAGGGCAATGGCCGCACATCCCATACCTCCCGCAGAGCGCCAGGTAGCACATTGCGATTCGCCCTGCAGACCCTCAGCGCAACCCCAAACATGAGGAGCTGAGCGCTGCCCTCAGCTGCCCGGGAGCAAGAGCCAGGAGGCGCCAGCCAGGCTGTGGTTCCCATTCGGGGAATCGCTCCGAGCTCGCGCCGAGCTGCCTGTAGGCATGAGCTGGACCTTGACCCAAGCAGGAAAAAAGGATCATGGGGGTGGTGAAACCATTTCTGCCTTCGGACAGCTGTGGTTTGGAGGCTGCCTGTCATGGCAATGTTATATCTGTCATGGCTTAAGGAAAGAGGTGAAACAGGGTGCATGGGAAGAGGCAATAATTTTTAGTAGGGCAAGAGAGAGAACTGAAAAAAAGACAAGTCTTTTGGCACCGGAGCTGGAGTTCTCAGTTTCCGTATGTGCTGAGATCACGGCTCAGGGTTTCCCCTGGGCACGTGAGCCCCTCAGCTCATGCAAGGCAAATGCTTCCTGAATGTGAAATGCAGGCCTTCAAGTTTTTGTAACACAAGTGAAGATTTATAATGGAAAACCAAATAAGTCTTATGGAAATTCAGCTCTCTCAAATGTTCAGGCCCTTGGGTACCAGCTCGTGCTAGGTTCTTAGAGGTGTCTTTTGAGTAGTTGTCCTTTTTGCCCACTTCCGGTGTTTTTGCCATATTTGATGTCCTTCTGTATGTTCTTCCCAGCCACCAGCCTGCCACATTTCTTCTCTCTTTTGCAAAGCAGATTTTTACAAGCTCTCTTCTAAGGAACTTAGGATGCCCCACACAGTATGCGTGCACAGTGGGGTGCGCTTGGGCCTGAGGCAACCAATCAGCTCTGTCCATCTGGAAGTCACCATCACCCTCAGCCTTCATCACCTTCTCCATGGCTGCTGCCTGCGCTGGGCCCACAGACGGTGGCTGCGGGCACCCATCATCCCCAGGCAGAGCATGGCCTTTGGGGGCACCTTGAAGCATGAGCTGAACCTGGCGGAAATGTTACAGAAAAGCAGTGCTAAGAACCAGCTCTGGTGCCCCACGTGAAGGACATGGCAAGGGCCAGTGAGGACCTTCCTGGGGCAGCGAGGGCTGACAGGAAGGGCATAGCCTGTGACCCAGCAAGCGGGATACGCCGCTGGCTCACCCCAAGCAGCCACTGTATCAGCAGCTAAAGATACCAGAGGGCTTCAAGGCTGTGAACTCGAGGGAGGCAAAGTCAAGGAAAAGTTTTAGTATCTGTGTTGTTTTGTGTCTGTTTGCACTGTGAGGGTAGCTATTCCTGGTCTGTTCAGATTTTTATGGTCACATAGTATGAGATACAGAGTCAAAAATGGATTTTAATGGGTGCCCCTCACAAAAAAAAAAAAAAAAAAAAAAAATTCCTGGTACACAGCACAATGGACCACTGTTGTCGTTTCCCCTTGTGCTTAATAAAGTAATCACGGTTGCATGACAGCTCCAAGAAAAAAAAAAGCATGCAGATACACCAGCTCTCTCAAAAATAACTTATATTTCATTGATGAGAGAAGGTCAAAGCTGTTGGCTAAGTCACCTGGCTTGAGTGGGTTTCCAGTGGAAGGCAGTGTAACTGCAGGACTGCACAGCAACAAAAACAATGTGCTAATTATAACACACACAAATAATGTTGCATTGTCTGGGGACTCATACCTGAAGGTTGTTTCTCTGTTTACAGTGGGATAACGCAGTGGATCCCTTGACAGGAATCTTTTTTTTTGGAGTTATGTGATGTGATAATTGACTAATTCATTTCCTTAACTGGAAGAGAAAGGATGAGTCAGTAACCTTTATGGCTCCTTATTGCCAAGTTAGTACTTATTGAAGGAGTGGTAAGGAGAGAATTGGACTGGAGGTCAGTGCTCAGCAGCTTGCCGGTCATCAGGATAAAATCACCCAACCTCAGCAAGTGAGATCCATTGCATCTCCAGTTTTTAATGGGTGACCTACCTACACTGGTTTCAAACCTCTGCACTCCTTCAGTAGAAGCCTTCCCCAAGCCTATAAGAAGCGGACTGCAGCGGACTTTGGATCCACACTTTAAATTTTTTCCACAGCTTTCATGCATTCTGGAAAGTGGAAGGATTTAAAAGCCACCCAGGGTTTGAACTGCCTTAGTACAACATATCACTGGTTCTTAACAGGGTGGGTCCATGGTAGCTAAGCCGTCACAAGCAGGCTCGGTGCTAGCACAAGTGCTCCCCGAGACCTGGGTTTCTGCTGTTACTCGGTGGGCTCCACCTCTGCCAGCGTGGTGTTTCCTGCCAGCTGGGTGGCCTGTCGGTGGCAGGGAAGTGTTGTCCTACCTCCTGGAAAATCCGTGTCACAGCTGCAACAAGTAAGAGTGCTGCCAGCCATGAAACTCCACCGCTGCTCCACTCCAGAGTCCTTATTCCTTACTCCCTGCCAGGGAAGTAACACAGGATCCTCCCAGCATGACCAAGGAGATGTCGTTTCTCCCCCCCCAGCCCTGGTCTCCCCAGAGCCCTCAAGCCCTGCAGTCTTTGAGGAATAAACTCCCTGGGCAGGACCTAGCACCAGCCTCTGCTGGGAGGTACCACCACCAAGCTGGATGCACTTGCTGTACAGCCTGGGGCGAGGGAACTGGGAGGAGGAAGGGGTGCTATAGCTTTGTTAGTCCCCAGCCTTTTCCCACGTATGCATTCCCATTGGCTACTACTAATAATAATGAACATACTTCAGAATGATGAAGAAAATCTACAGAAATCACAGTCTCTCTCATGGTTCTTTATCAGCAAAGCAACGGGCTGCCTTCATCGCAATTCACTCAGCAAAGCCTTCCTTAACATAAAGAACTCAGACTGAATGCAAAATCATGGCTCTTCCCAGCTGAGGGAAGCTCAGGGATTTGCCATACAGGTTCATTTTTCAGAATACCTTCATACGAATTGTGCTCCAGAATACATTGCATTGCTAACCCAGATGACAGCATTAACAGGAAAAATAATAGTGCAGAAATTGCAGAGTGAAGCAAAAGGTTGTCTCAGCTGTGGATTTGAGCTAGAAGTTGTCATCAAGCTGACAGAAACTGGATGGCTATTTAATATGTTGAAAGCCACAGATAAATCCCGGGATAGCCTCCTGAACAGGAACTCCTGATGGTATTGTCTATTGTATTGTCATTATTTTAGTTCTATTTTAGTTCTTTTTTTTTTCTGTTTGGACATTTTATATATATATATATATATATAAAAATATACATATATATAAAATTGCACAGCTATAGGTACTAAAAGTAGAAGAATAAGCATGCAGGCAGATCACTCTTCCCTTGCTCCTGGGTAATATGCTTGACTCTTTCCAAATCACAGTGGGTTTAAATGACAGGTATGGTATGTCCTCGGTGTATGTCATCATCTACCGGGTATTCAAGGATTTCTAAGGATTTAAGCTTGCTTGCTGTTTGAATACACAACAAACACTGATCCCTATTCTCCGGAATGTATAGGGCTTCCCTGAGGGTGGAAAGGGAGACTGGAATTTAGAGTGATTCTGAGTTATTTAGTATTTCCCTGTACAAAAGCTGGGAGTTTTCCAAAACTGCTGCAACCTGACTGGAGTGCAGTCATTTGTGGAAAACAACCTGTGGCTGCTACCTGAGTTATACTGGCATGTAACAATACCCGTCTGACTCACGAACGTCAGACAAAGCTGTCATAAATCTTTAAGCCCAGCAGTAAAATTAATGGGAATTGCAGAGAGCAGGACCTTGTCAGCTTCCTAATAGGTCTGTGGGTGGAAAAAAATTCTCATGCTTTCCTTCAGGCATTAGGCACCCCAGCAACTGATGCTCTGTGGCCATTATCCAATTATAAGTGCTTTTTGCTCAGAAGAATTCAGCAGTTATTACCTTTAATGTGTCAAAGTTAAACAGTCACAAGCACAGAGTGAGGCTGAAGAAACAGAGCCTGCTGCAATCTGGCTGTGGCAGAAGTCACCCATGCTGTTCCTCTCATCCTTAGATCTTGAAGCTCATTGCAGTGTTGGTCATATTTTATTCTCCCCCTCGGTAGGTAAGGAAAAGGAGGAATAGCCTACAGACACCATCTGTGCCTGTGGATGTGTCTAAGGAAACTGCTGGCTGGTCCCCCATGTCATTGCCGTGCTCCAGAGCTGTTGAGGGGACTCAGCCTGGTCTATGACATGGGACACCATGTCTGTAGCCATCTCGAGCAGAGACCAGTGGTGCCCTGGGGACTAGGGGCATGCAGCTTTGCCTTGATGCCTGCCCTACAAGCGGGATGCAGGTGCACCAGTCAGATACCTGGAGGGCACCAGCGAAGGTGGACCTTGGGGAAACCAAGCCAGATTCGCTGTCTGGTCCAGACCTGTGCCTGAGCAAGCACCTTTCCCTGCAGCCCCTGGAGGGAGGCAGACATGCCCGGGGCGCAGGTCCCCTCTCCCTATGGAGCTCGAAGGAGCCCCCTGGCCTGGGGTTTGGGCACGTCCCTGAGGGAGGGGAGCCGTGGGCGCCAGCAGCACTCGTGCGCTTCGCTGGCGTGTCTCGAAGCCCCGAGCAGCGATGGGCGCGCGGGGCTGATAAAAACAAGAGCTTGGCAGAGCCACCCAGCATCGAGGGCATGGGCAGGAATCCAGCCTTTCCCCCCACTCCCCATTCGGCAGTGTCCCGCTGATTTTTATCGGCCCGGGGAGGGGCATCCTGTTTATGCCAGGGTGCAGAACTGGAAGCGCTCGGCAGCGGCTCCGGCCTCGCTGGCTGGGCTTGCAGATAAACAGCGCCGAGCGGCGCGGCAGCACTGATGGATGTGGCAAGGGGAGGTTTGGGCTCCAGCCCGGACCTGGGGAAAATAACAACCAGCCCCCATGGAAGGTTTTAAAGAGTGCCGTTGGCACCTTTTTGGTTCAAGCACGTTTCTGCCGGGGGGGAAAGAGCACGGAGACCTGACTGGTTACGTACAGCCGTGCTGGTGAATCGTATTTACAGTGTGCATCAGGGTTTCTGCCGGTCACCCTCAGCGAGCAGGAAAATGTTTGTTTTTTTTTTTCCCTTCTGCTGCATAACTTGGCTTCTGTTTTCTTGTTGATGTTTTTCTCCTCCTTCCTTTGTAGCTATTGGCCGCAGCCGGAGCCAAGTCACGGGGCAGGATGTGCCGCGTCTCTGGAGGTAGGGCCATGCTAGTAAATTAAACCTCTTTCAGGAACGTTCCCGGGCACGGGAATGTGATCATCTATACTGTTAAATTGCTGGCATAGTTCCCGGCACAGCTCTGGCCTGTATCGCCTCCTGCTCTCCCGAGCAGTCCCCTGCATGGCTCAGGGGAGAGCAAGGACCAGGGACATTCCCCAAGCAGCCTGCATGCAGCTAGCCTGTTTCGGAGGCTGAGAGTATTTAATAGCACAGGTGAGGGTCATTTTGTGCCCTTTAATCTGCACATATAGCTGCAGCCTGTGGGCACTTTCAGACTTCTTTGGTGGCTACCTGCTACACATGTTTTGGTTACCCATTCCTAGGTTTGGGGTCAGCAGAGAGCATCCTCAAACAGGCCCCCCCCAGTCCGGTTATCCCGGCGCCGAGGGAGGCTGCCACAGCCCAGCTGCTTTCCTGTGGCTCTGCTTTAACATGTCCGCCCCATGGAGGGTGGCTTTAACTCTCTGCTCTTCTCTGTGTCTCCTGGGTGACTCTTTTCAAGCCACAAAAGCACCTGGGCATCTCCTTGCCCACTGATCTCCCCTTGCGGTCGCCCTGGTCCTCGGGCAGCACTAACGGCGCCCCGGGACCTGGGGGTGCAGGTCTCTTCCCCAACCCTGGGGCGATTGGGGGAGACTCACTCCATCGGTTCTTGCCACCGGCACCTCATCTTAGATGGGGTGAACCTCCAGCCTGTGTTTGTGCCTCTGAAATAATGTTCCCCTATGTCCGACAGCTGCTATTCAAAAAAGCCCTAGCAAAGACCATGCAGCAGCTTTGGTCACACTGGGGTTGTACAAATGCTAGAGACCCAGTTGTGAGTTACACCTCGTACAAACAAAAGAGAACCAGATCCTACAAAGAGCAGAGACAGAGAGCAACTGCATTTTAAGGTTATAACATTAAAAATATCTCCCACTGAACTATATACGGGTGATGTGCATGAATCAGGCATGCATGGGAAATGCAGCAATAAAAAGCTCTTTATTCCTTTCCTTAAAGCTTAAAGACAGCCTAATGAATGGTTGCTTGACTTTGACCTCTTTTGCCTTTGTTTCAGTCCTTCGGTGTGTGTCCCAAGCCAGGACGCAGGAGCTGGCTGGATTTTGCACCTGCTGAAAGGAGTCCTCAGCCTATCTGTTCAGGGAAGCTTTGCTGGTGTTAGTTTTAGGAAGCCATTTAATTCTTCCCATCTATTTTCATACAGGTCTGAGGGCCTTTTGCCAGCCCTACTTTCCAGATGATTTAAAATGCAGGTCTTGTGCTTTGTGAGTATATATGAATTCTGTATATAACACTGAGAGAACAGACCAAAGAAAGAAATGTTGTCAGTGTGAGCAACCTGCCAGGCCACAGGGAGCTTAGAGACATGGGCAGAGAAAACACTGTCAGGGAAACGAGGCAACGAGGAGCCCCATGGGGACGTACACACTCACACCCCTCAGCACACTGACAACCTTCTTTTATGCCTTTTCTACTGCTAAGAAAGTGTCCAGGCAGAGCTTGGAGATGCCTTGAACTGCAGATCATGTAGCAAGGAACAAGACTTGGGCATGATAAAGTGTTCCCTAGCCTACATGCATCAGCCTGTCCTCACAACACATCTGTGAGCACAACGTGTCCATGAGCACAACACATCCATGAGCAGCCCAGCTTGATTTTTGCTGCAAACAAGCCACCGGAGTGACAGAAGTGACAGAAGGAGATGGACATGTTTTGGAGCCCAGCTGGGCACACAGAGCCCCTCTCTTGATGCCTCATGTGGCATATTAGCCTCTTGACCATGCTAACATTTTCAATGTCCCAGCAAGTTTTCCATATATAGTATATTTCCCAGCCTGTGAGCCTTACTGAGGCCTCATTGCCTTCATTGGAGCAATAAAATGCATTCGTAATATTTCCATGCTGAACTGTGGGAAAAGAGCGGCAAGAAGCTGTGACCCCCTGGGCAAGGGCATGCTTTGGAAACACCGTCATCAAAAAATCAACACATCAGCCCAGAAGGTCCACAAACAGCCAGTCTCCTCCTGCCTTATCAGAGACATTGCTCTTCTGGATGCTGGGGTGGCAGCCACGGGACATTTTTGAGATGTTTATTCTATCCACTGTTGATACTGAAGTCAATACGACAACTAAAAATAAAGATTTAAAAATATATATATATACTGTAGCTATTTGTTCCAGAGTTGTTATGTTTACCCATACCAGCCCAGCTTTCCATTTAGGCAGTCCGGTAGTACCAGATGTTTAGTCATTTTCGGTAACATGGTCACATCCCAGAAGATTTAGCCCGCTGCAGCAACTATATTAAACATGCCTGTAATTTTCCACTGCAAAAGGAAGATTGCATTCCTCCACAGCCAGCAATGGATGGCAGGGACAAGCACCAAACGCTAGCAGCAAGCTCCGCACAGGCCGTTTCATAGCGCCCCAGAGGCAGGAAGGGGTTTTGCCAGGGGCTGGAGCCGGGGCTCGTTTGGGAGGTGCTGAGGAGGGGGGACTGCAGCACCAGCCCCTCTCTGCTCATTTGCAAGCCAGCCAGGCATTGCGACCCCAGTGTTGTGGGTGCAAAACACTGGCCAGGGTTCAAGGCAAGATCTGGAGCTCCTTCGGTTAAAAACAGAGCAAACCACATCAGGCTCAGGTGTTCCCTGAGCTGAAAACAGCCAGAGGCTGGGAGAGTACTCAGGAGAAATATCATACGTTTGCTCTACCTGAGCCCCCCATGGGCGTCCTGTTGTGTTCACAGACAGCACTGGCTCCTGGGCCAGCCCGATCCTCTGTGTGGGCAACGTAGCTCTCTAGAGGTGTGAGGATGTGCTGCTGGGGTCCGCGGGCTGCGCAGTCCCTCCTATGGCTACTGCAGGCAAGGATGCGGGCAGGGCTGTGGGCAGCTTCCCCATGGTCCCTCTTTGCACTTACACCTTGTAGACAGGTTTGAGAAGGTGTCTGTTGAGGAGGTCCAAAGAGAAAAATGCTCTTTAACAGAACAAAACTGGAGACATTGAAGTGAGATGTGCTCTTGTCCATTATGCAGCTCCTCAGCTATCCACCCCCTCATGCTTCTTGCAGAATGGGCTGCACAAGAGCGTCTGGCCCGGGGGGGGAGATGACCATATTAGCACTTTGCAAGTATTTGGGTCTATAAGGTGGTCTACCTGAGAGACGATGCTGGGTCACCTCTGGGAAATGGAAGTACCACCTTCTCCAAGCATTGGGCTTAAGGTTGGTGAAAAGTAACAAAGAAATGTGGGTGGCTCAGCCTGCTTTCTTCCGCAGGTATCAAGCACGGCAGAGGACAGTGGAGAAAGCTTCACTCGCACAGCAGCTTAGATGTTGAGTTCGGTGCCTGGTCCTGACAGCCCTCATGGCACAGGACGCAGGCTCAGAAAGATGCCCTGTGGAAGAGGGCACTGAAAACTTGTTAATGCATTTTGTCAGGGCTGGGTGTTCCCTTTCCTTTGCTCTGAAGCATCTGCTGAGAGTTTGTGTGTGAACCCACCACAGAGAGCTGAAAAGGTTTCCCATTTGTGCCTAGATCCAGCCTTGTGCATTGGAAATGGGGATGCTCAGAGCCTACACAGAGCTCAAGGGCAAAGGAGCGGTGCTCAGAGACTACATGCGTCAGGAAAGCACTTGCCATCTAGGTGCAGCTCTCAGGGCCACTGCCACCACTTCGGTCCCTGAAGCCCCAGCGCTCACGTCTCTCCTCTCAGCGGGAGCAGCACCGGCTGCAGAGGGGCAGCTCAGTTAGTGGGAAGGCACCAGCTTTGCCTTCATCAGCCACTGCTGACTGTAAGGCCACAGGTGTCTTTTTGGAAGAAAAGACCCCTTTGTGGATGCTGTGTGCCTTGCTGCCAGTAATGATTACAACGAGTTTGGTTTTCCTGCCATTGATTTTTGCCACACAGCAGGACTGGCCAAGGCACTGCTGCTCCTGGAGCTACTGAGCAATAAATCTGCTGTTCAGGTAGGCAGGGAAAGACGTCGTATTCTTATACATAAAAAAGATCAAATCAAAAAGATAAGTCAGGCAAGCTACATCCAATGAACTCACTCAGTTGCAAAGACTTAGCTGTCCAAACATGCTTTTCAAGCTGCGAAAGGGCCTTGTGGGCTCTCCTGCTGCTGCGAGGTAATCTCATGTGAACAGAGGGGTTATGCGAAGTCTGATTGCTTTCTCGCTTTGCTGATGGATGGCCTGTTCACTCTGCCCTTCACTGCAGACACAATTAATCCTTCAAGCAGTAGTGTGCAAAGTCCCTGGTTTTGTCATATTGTAATGCATTGCAGTTACATCGTTTACTGCTTTTTAATTCTTTCAGCATGGGCTTGGAAAACAGCTGGTTTATCTTTAAATCAATCCTGTTTACTCTCAAGATGGGAGCAAAGAAGTTGTGATTTGAGACTGTTTGACAAAACTTCATGCCGTGGGACATTTGAGCTGTGATTATAGCTCAGCTTAGCCAGCTTCAGAGTCCACATCCACAAATCAAGGTCTCTAGCTTGCTTAAAACTTGAGTTGTTGCGGCTGAGCTCTGGCCTTGAGACCACCAGGCCAGCACTCAAACCTGAGCCCTGCTACTCTGTGTCTTGCCACAGGGACATAAAATCAGCCAAGGCTCATGTCTAGAGTAAGAGCATCTCCTGGTCATGCTGAGTTCATGTGCAAGTCAGGTCTGTCATTAAAAGTCCCTGGAGAGAGACTGTTCCACCAAACCCTAACTCTCCCAACCTCGTAGGTGATCTACAACCCCCTTTCATTCCAGGGCTCTGAGTTATTCCTGCTCATCTGGCTCAGTCTGGATGCGCATTTGCTGATGCCTGCTTTCTCCTGTTGTCCCCATTCAGAGAGGAAGCTAAAGCTTCCACAAACTTCCATTCTCTCCACAAACAGCCTCACGAGGCATCTGGTGATGAGCTGCAGCTCACCATTCATTTTCACAATGCTGCAGGTAAATCCAAATAGGATGTCCAGTGAAAAGCATTTTGCTTTTACATCATTCCCACGGCACCTGCCAGAGGCATGGCAAGCTCTGCCATGCATCACCAAGATCTCTCCAAGACCCTGATCTAACCTAGCTAACAAATGTAACAAGGGTCAGAGAAGGGAGGATGTGTTTTTTGTAATGTTAGTGAAAAAATTATGGAAGATGTATGGCTACAAAAGTTGAATGTGTATCCCAGCCGCACTGCTGGTGTCTTGCTCTGCAGGGGAAACAGTTCTGACTGATCAGGGCTTGGTATAGCCTAGCGTCAGCTAAGTACAAAATTTCTGTACTCTCTGGCAAATCGCCAGCTCTGGATGGGTGGTATGATAAAGCTGTCTTGCTGGTTATATAGAGAGTGCCTCAAAACTGAAAGTGTGTTCAGGGGCTGTGCAACAGGTCTGTCCAGTCGTTACGGCTCAGGCTATCTGGTGTTTCCATCCATGTGAATCCCAGCTGAAGGGAACAAGGAAACACCTGTAATCCTGTCAAAAGCAAAATCCAAAGAGCCACTGGTAGGTCTGAAGATGAGCGATATTGCCACTTGCCTGCTTACAGTAAAGGAACATTTCTCCTTTCAGCAAAAGTTCTGTGGTAGAAATCTCCCATGGGCAGGTTTACTAGGTAAGAAGCAAGCCCTGATGGAAGCAAATTCCTTTCCTTTGTAAAACTGGCAGTGCCCTGACCAAGGCTAGGACAGGGGTCAGAGAAGATGCTGTAAGCAAACCCCACTTTTCCCCACAGCAGTCACCAGGGCCATCCTAATTCACTGGGTGCTAGAGTTGGCTGGGGACTGCACCCCCTCTGCTCACATCCCTCAGCTTTAACGTCTCATTAATCAAGTGATCACTGCAAAGGTATCTTTAATGACGTTAAAAGGAAATAGAATTAAGAATACATTAAGCATGTTAAATTGCAAAGTTTTAAATCAAAATGGAGATGTTGAAGACTGGCAGCCAGCCTGGCTGAGGGCTGCTGGCTGGTGGCACTGGTCTGAGAAGGTGCCCTTCTGTGTCTCAGCCCACCTTGCCTCATCCAGTGCCTGCAGAGCCAGCAGGCTGGGAGCACACACCGCCCCGAATGCTGCAGAGGAGCAGAGATGAAGATGAGGCTGCCAGTTCCTGGTGGGGCAGGAAGGGCCAGGACGGTGAAGGGAAAGACCCTATAGATTTGTTTAGACCCACACAGATCTGAAGGGATGCAGGACTTCTGAAAATCAAAGCTGCTCTTCCATGAAGAAGTGAACTCGGTTGCATGATGGAAGACCTTGCAGGAGAAGTCTTTCCCTGATCTCTCCTCTGCCTTTCCTCAGCCGATGGGAAATTAGCATTGCCACAAGCTGATTCCTGCGGCGGTCACTCATTAACAGCCCACCCAGCTAGCCGAGGAGGTGCTGCCATGCTGCACATTACGTCTGTACCCTCTGGCCGCTCGTTTCTGACACTTGATTTCACTTTGTGGCGTTTTTATAGACCTTTTGCCACAGTGTTGATTTCCCACAGCCTTTTTTTCCCCTTTACAGATTCAAATGTAGACAGTGAGCGTGATTTAAACCATTCCTGACTTGCTCTCTATCAGAAACCACTCTGCAGCTCAGCCATCATGTTTGTATGGATGCAAGGATCTGGTCAGCTCTAAAAATTTTAAGCAGAAATCCTCCCTCTTTTGAGAAGGGCCTTTAATTAAGTCTCCCAAAATAGACCTGAAACTGGATTTCTGTGAGCCATCCATGTTGCCTGGCCTTGTTCCATATGGTGAGTTTTACCCCGCAGAGGGGAAATTATGCCCCATGACAACTTCCTCTCACTCAGTTCCACTTCATTGTATGCTCTTTAGTACAGGCATGAAGACCACATTGCCAGTGGCGTAAGCAGTAACTAGAGATGAAGATGTTGAAATCATATTATATTTATTACATACAAGAGATATAAAAACAAATTACCAAAATAGTATCATTTTCTGTGAGTCCACAGGACCTTGAAAGAAAAATACATATGTAAAGCGGATTGGTAGACTTGTGGCTTTTATGGTGTTGCACATTTTCCTTTTCTTTCCCCTCATACTCATGAACAAAATACATTCTATGCAATGTGTTTAAAGATGCTTTACAGAGAAGATATACTTTAGTGCTGAAAACTGCAGTAAACTGTGCTATATTCCATACTGGTGTTAATGAGGAAGTATAATGGCCATAGATATTGCAAACAAAAACACAGAAGAAAACAAATCAAATGTTCAGTTTTAAATACTAACATAAAAATAAAATAAACTCCAGGCCCACCCTGAATCACTGTCTTGTGATATGTGAATAAGAGTCCTTTCCGTTCTCTGAATCCATTCCTTTTCCTACAGGCAGAGTTTTCTCCTCTGGCAATTGGATTTTTTATTTCAAAGTCACTTCTTTGTTTTATACTGTTTGTGAAGTCTCGTTGGAGTCCTACCCATGGAGTCCAAGTGCTGGTCTGAAGTTGGGACTTCAGTGCAAATACATTATCTTTCAAATTGCATCCTCAGATACTCTGAGGGGCCAGTGCCAGGCTGGCCGTTCCCTTTATACCATTAACGGTGTCCACACTGGGGGGTCTTCAGAGTGCTTCTGTTTCAATAAGTTTTTCTCTTGTGCCACCTTCAACAACTTCTTTCCCCAACACAGTCAGACTCTCCACACCATGAAGTGGCAGGTAGTAAAGTGCTTTATACAATGACATATTTACATTGGGATAGGTTCATTTTTTTAACCCTTCATGGACAAAAGCTCAGAGACACTACACCCTCTAGAGTTGGCTCTTCTCTAACACAGCGCGGTGGATAGGATCTGCCCTTCATCACGCTTGTGCAAAGGCAGAGTAATTCAATTCACTCCTGCCCACCGCTGCAGACCTCGCCTGCAGCCCCCAGCAAGGCGTGCAGCGATGGGGGACTGTGGCCCTCTCTTCCCCACAGCACACTGGTGTAAATTCGGGGGGGGCATCTCCCTGCTCTGGAAGTCACTCAGGATTTATCCTGGTGACAGTGGGGCCTGCTTTGCCTCTCTGAGGTGACAACTGAGTCTGGAGTGGCTTCATAGGAGTTATTCCAGAATTGCACTGGAGTGGGACAGAACCCACCTTTGCTTTGATTCCCTCAGCGTAACTATGGCCACAGGCTCACACGAGCACCCTTGCAAAGAAGCTACAGGAGAGTAAATGAAAATTGACTGGGAAGGGTTAAATCAGACAGTGCCTACAAATCGGAACACCTTGCTACACATTTTGGCACTATTTTTTTACATTCCAGTTTTCATCCTAGAAGTCTTCTCTCCGCGAAGGTTGCAATTTGTGCATAAAGAAATGCCTTAGGTGGCTGTGCACTTCTAGTTGCAGTCTTGTTTCAAAATTTCCAGGACCTTTCTTCCGAGGGCTGACTTCCACTGCTGGACAAAGCTTTTCATGTTGACCACGAGTCTGCCGGTCCGCACATCCTCATGTCCTGCTACCAGGTATTCCAAGCCTGCAAATGAGCAAAGCGGTCAGGGGCTGCCACAGCGCAATGCTTGAGAGATCTATTCATGCTGCAGAGTTAGCCTGAATATCTACTGGGAAAACAGTAATTACATGGAGAAATATTTATATATACAGATTTCTTTATATATCTGTATATCTTTAACTACATCTGTACTTATGGAAAAACAATCCCTGGGGCTTAGCTGTCAGTGAGATGCAGTATACAAACTTGGATTTTGCCAGCTTCTACATATAAACTGAAGCTGAGGTCTGGGGGCTGGCAGTACAAGTTCTTCTATCATCCTGTTTATGAACTGATACTACATTTATTTGGCAGCCACCTGCCTCCCTCTTCCCCTAGTAGGTCTGGGCCTCGAAATTGGTTGGTTTAGTTCACTCCAGCGATGACTGTGCAGGTTGGTACAACGCTCATGTCTTACTCAAAATCTTATTGACGTGATGGGGTAAGGAAGACACAGAGGGTAGACAAACTTCCTTTTCAACCTCATTATAAAGGTAAATCTCATTTCCTCAGAAATGGCATTTCCAGTGATTTACGTAGCGGTGGTTTGGAGCACACGTGTATATGTAAATTCTTACAAGGCGAGTGACACTTCAGGGGAAAAATAGGAGACTATCCAAGAGAAACACGGCAAGAGTGACCACAGAGGCGCTCCAGATTTAGGTTTGGGGTGCAAGCAGACTGGTGTCAATAGGACCCTGCCTTTCCGAGAGATTAAAACCAAAGGTTTAGACAGAGATCAGCAAAGCGAGGCCTGCACAACCCCTTTCTCTGAGTTTTTGGGCACACCTTCTTCTGCCACGTAAACACAGCATATGCATATGGCAATATTACCCTCTGTGAGACATTCATGGTGGCCACGTCAATCTTTGTTATATACATCACTCTTCAAGGGATGGGAAATCTATCTGCTTTGAGAGAGAAACGGGACACACTTTCTCAGAGAAAAAGCAAATATTGCATTGGCTGCTGATTTGCTAGGGCTTTTTTTGATTTTTAGCCTGACTTTACGGAAGCGCAAAAATAAAAGGAAACAAATGGCTGGGATGCCACAAGGCAGGACTCGAGCTGTGAGTTTTACCCTGTGCCACTCGCAGGAACTCTGTTTGCGCCTGTTTGTGCTTGGCAGAGCTGAGATTACGAAGGGGATTTTGTTCCTCAGAAGGCAGCTGAGACATTGAAAACTTTTATGTTTACTGTCCTCCTGGAACTTCACCCTGCATCTCTGTGTGTGTGTGTGTGCGTGTGTAGTAAATATCCCCTCATGGGACTCTTAAGCACATTCATCATCTGAGCAGCAGCCTGCAGAGATTTGATAAACGTTTGGAGTCTTTATTTCTTGCCAGAATCTTTAAAAGACTGTTTGGCATCACTTCAGCACTGTGAAACAGAATGAAAATGTCTTTTTTTTTAATTTTGATCTTTGATCTCCTCTATGTTTTGAGGAGATGTGATTTCCATTAAAGTTCTATGTCAGGAAATTGTTTTATGTCAGCTTGGCTTTTTATCCTGCTGTTGGTGGTTTATTCATCTGGAGGTCATAAGCTCTTACTCGGAGAGGGGGTTAAATC
The DNA here is from genome assembly GCF_003343035.1 of Apteryx rowi. Lineage (NCBI taxonomy): Eukaryota > Metazoa > Chordata > Aves > Apterygiformes > Apterygidae > Apteryx > Apteryx rowi. Next base: position 861,205 of record NW_020448719.1, read on the forward strand.
TGCTAATATGGTATTGCAACCATCCAGAAATGAATGCGGTAGCTAAAAAAAAAATCATGAGATTTTAGAAAAACACTTGGGATTCTTTTTTTTTTTTTCCTTTGAAAACTGTGAATCTTTAGGATGCACGCAGTTGATATTTTGAAGTTTCCCATTAGGGCCAAGAGATTTTAGAAGCTTCATTACTTCTTTTTAACATGAAAGCTGAGATTAATGTGTGAGTGTAAACTCAGGGGACTCCAGCAGCTGCATTTCAAGAAAACACCAAGCTTTGCAGGGCAAACTGTAAGAGCTCACAACACTGCAAATGCCTGCCCCGATGTCAGCCACGCGAACATCTCCACCTGAGCGAGCTGCCGGGACATCCTGTACAGTCAGGGAGGAGAAACAGGCATTTCTGGAGCGCAAGGTGGTCAAGCCCCTCGTGAATATCTAGACTTCCCCCCATGCAGCACCCAGGTCTTTGCTGCAAAGAGAGTCTGCCTTCCCATCTGTATCTTCATCATGTTGCCGCCTCCCGTGATGGATAAACATCCCGCTCTCACCTGCCTAGGGCTGAAGGGCATTGGAAAAGCACTTGCACATGAGAACTGTGGAGTTAAGGGCTGTTCCACTAAAACGTAGCAAATCTGAGCAAAGAGTCCACTCAGCTCTTGGTAGACACTTTCCACCAGCTTAAAATATCAGGCAACTGACGGCTGGGTTGTATGACAGCAATCTGGCAAGTGGCCAAGAAGGGTGGGGGGGTAACACCCAGTGTGCCAAACACTGCATAACATTTGCACCTTCACTCTTTCACTGATGTCTAAGTGGCAGCGATCTTAATTGCTTATGTGATGACGTGCTCTCTTACCCTCTGCTGGGGAAACCCAGGGAAGCTCCACTGAAGTTAGTGGAGTCTCAGAGCTTTACGTCAGGTGAGGGGCCATCCTGTATATCTGGTGTCTGACAGCTTCCATGGCATTTCTTCAGGTTTATACTAAGGTAGCTGTGTCTGGACTTTCTTGCATTTGCATTGCATATGGAAAAATTAAACAGCTGTATCTATTTAATTATGGATTTATGGTGTTTTACCACTAACCAAAATCTTACTGTTTCTAAATGGAAAAGTCCTGCCTACCACTGCTGATTTATCTGACCCTTGCACCTGACAAGACTTCCTGACTACAGATGTGCTATTGCCTTCAAAGCCAAATACAATCACTCTGGTGGAGATGAAAGACTGCAAATATCTCATCAATGAATAACCTTTCTGCATGATTCAACCTCGCAGACAGCCCTTTCCTCCCAAAAGAACTTCCTAATGCTGCACATCTAAAGGAAATCTCAGTACTTAAGTCTGTATTTCGATAGGGTGATTTCCAAGTGATGTGTTTACACTATAGAAAGAAAATCCTTTATCTGAATTAGTCAGTAACGTGGTTTATCTTGGAGTCATAAAGAAAGGTGTGTCAGCTGGATCTTAGTTTTGCTCTATTGAAGAAAACCCTGAGTCTGCATTTCCCAGTCCCTACAGGAGACTGCACACACTATTTAACCAGCATTGATTATACTTCATTTCAGTGAAAGAAGATGAGAAAAAACTGAGAAGCTGAAGCTCTCCTCTCACTGCAGAAGGCAGAATACAGTTTCCTCTGTACCTTATGGATGCAAATTAATATTACTTTCAAAGGGACATCTTCCCTTGAGATTAGATGATAACTTCAGAACAGTAGCATGACTTAGATTAGATCTGAGTGTTTATAAGGATTCAAATTAGCATCAGTTTTGAAGAGATATGTCATATAGTCATGGTGTGATATGCATCTACCTCCCTCTGGGGATACACTGAGACTGGTAAAGCTGTAATACTGTTATTACACTTCATGAAGAGCAATTTCATTTTGAAAGTCTATAGAATGAAAAAAGTTTTTCTATAGAAAATCCATATTTGACAGAGATTGCTTTTGGAATCCAAATGATGTAAAAGCCAGTAATTTAATCAACATTGGGCTACAATTTAAGCTCACTGGTATGAGGGGATGGAGGGGTGAGAATGAAATCTGTATAAATATGGTGGGGGTGTACTTTTCATGGAGTCAAAACTAAATACCTACCGGGATTAAGGATTGGACAAGTGCAGCCTCTGTTAGTCCAGGATTCAGGATAGAGAGTCCTCTTGCCCCGGAGAATCTTGAGCTTTGTAGATTTCAAGACTTTCTTGATCTTCACATTGACTTCTGCATGGGAGCCTTTATCATGAGCTGATAAGATTTTCGTCTTTATCACTGGGAAGACATGAATTCAAAACAAAGAAAACATAAACTATTTAAAATAGTCTTTTTTGTCTAATGTGGTTATAGTGGAATTAGCCTGATGGTCTTTGCTGAAGAGTTGAGGGTCGGCTCGGCACAGCAATAGGTAAGTGCATAGGTCCTCCCCAGTTGTTCGCAGGAACACCCTGGCTTAGTCTGGCCACGATCCCTGGACTTGCTAAGCAGGCAGCAGGAGACGTCCAGTGAACTGATTTCCAAAACTTTTGAGGACCCTGTTTTCCCCTGGAGCTCAAAGACTTCTGCTTCCTTAGCACTTTTAGAAATCAGGCTGAAAGCCTTGGTTTTAAGGATGGACCCTGAGGCTTTGCAAACTGTGGCCCTCACGCAAAAAGCAGCATGGGAGCGAGATGAACAGCTGCACCTAGTGAGTGCTCCTGCTGCTTGTCCTCCAGTTTTTGCAGAACCACCAAACCCAAAGCAATGGCATGCTGTGAAGCATAGGAAACCCTTTCCTCCTACAGTATGGCCTTCTGAAGCTCACGATGAGCCTCATAATTCATGTCTTTCCTGTTTAGCAGATACCTTTGCATGTTGAGTGATGAAAGGGTGGGAAGCCTGAGTGCACTTTAGATAAGATTTATGAACTTGGCATTTTTGTAACTTTGTTTAATCTTGCAGAAGATAAGAAATAAAAAAAAACAGTCACTATCGCATTCAGGAAGGAAAGCAAAGCAGAATCAGATTTTTTCCTAATATCACTAAGCCAGGGCTATATTTCAACGACTCGCAGCCCCTTGAACTTCCCTTTGTGGGTTGCTCTGCAGCCTGCAGAGGTATGGATTATCTCTCTGTGCGTTTTCAGCTTCAGCGCGAGACGGAACAGGTGCAGAAAACCTCTGGAAGGTTATGAAGGAAGGGAGTGTTAGAAAAACATTCCTTGCTCTGCAGTGGTCTGAAGGAGCTGGTTCGCTGGCACAGACCTGAGGGGGTTTTGCACACAAAGCTCCTAACGGCTACCAGAGCAGTTTTCTCAGTGGAGTGTATTGTGCAGTGATCACAGTCCCTCCTTCAGTTCAGTATAATTCAGATTTAGTGGTTTCTAGACAATGCTTGGGGCACCTGGTCTACAGATACAGTTTCAGCAATCCATTTTTAATAATAACACTTTCAAATCTGTCTCAGACCTAGGCAGCCTCTCAGGGACCCTTCCATCTCTGTTCTCCTGCAATTTCCTGAGATTTTAGCACAAGGGTATTTTGCTAACAAGAGGGGTACGTAATAGAACAAAATGCTTCACCAAGCTTGACCAGGTACCACAATATCTATTTGACATGGAAATACATTTGAAGACATTTGAAAAAGACCTAAGATCTGTCTCAATACTAAGCAGTTTACGGGTTTGCATGGCTGAAGCACTCCAGTGCCTGTTACCGAGCATAGGCGGCGGTGGGATGGGATGCGCTCTCGCCACTGTGGGCTCTGGACACTGCCTCCAGGAGCAGTGTCTGGCACCAGGGAAAGCTCTTATGCAGCCAAACTCCCTGGGGAGCTCTGGGAAGGCAGGAAATACCAGCCAAAGCTTCATGTCTGCAAATAAACCTGTATTTCTCTTTATAATTTCCCCTTGAAAACAATCCCTGAAATAGCGAAAATGAAGACAGACTGCATATGTGTCCCGTGAAATACCCAGTGAGCTTTCATGGGACACCCATATCCTCTTGCATGCTGTAGTAAAAGGCTTAACCTGCGTTATATCCCTTCTTCAGCCCTTGCTGATTTAAGACAGCTCAATGGGACAAACAGCAGCTCTGATGTTCCTCTACTCTTATGCAGACGTGTAATTCCCTCCCTTATGCTCCAACCAGCTCACCCAGCAACTCACCGTAGGTGTACTTCATTCCACAGAAGACCTTGGGATTCCCTAAAACTTGTTCTTTACATTCGCATTTACCTGTGGAAAGAAATTGAAGCAAACGTCTATGTGTTGCACTTAACAGATGGGCATCTTCACCAAAGCTTGGGAATAGACAGAGTGAAAAGATACGTAATCTTTGCCTTCACCTTTAGTGAGTTAGATCAGTCTGGCTGGGGAGGAAACAGAGCATCTGAGGGGGCCTCTTGGCTCCTCTGATGCCAGTGGGAAATTGCTAGTATTTCCCTTCGGGTAGGCTCCCTGCTCAGCTGCAGCCAGCATGTTTTAGAAAGCTGGAAAATGGTCAAAATCCCGCTGTGAAGGCCTCGGGAGAGGCAGCCACCAGTGGACAATTCTGGGGCCTGATTCTTCTCTAACTTGTTCAGCCATAATCAATAATAATTGAGGTGAGGTCTGCTGAATTATACTCATTTACTCTGTAGCTGGGCTGCTCCTACCTTCCTACTGAGCAGTGAAACCTCACCAACTTTCTAGCTAATTCCTCACCGGTGGCAAACTCACCAGCTTAATGTCTCCTTTGTGGCCAGAGCCCAAGGGCTTCCCAGTCAAGGACAGGATATTCTGTATTATGGCCCTCCAGGGCTCAGTGCTCCAGAGGGGTTTTAGCTGTGTTACTGGGGTTGAGCTATCTTAGCCCCTCGCCTGACTCAGAGCTTATTCACTCAGTCCAAACATAAGCACGGTGCAAAAACCCCTGTTTTCAGATCCAGGTTGAATATACAGTCTTAGTTCAAGGGCAGTTATTTTTTGTTTACTGATTAAAGAGAGGAAAACAAAGGCCTTATTATTTTGCATTAGGATGCAAAAAATAAGCATGACTTTCCCTGCAGTATTTTCCACACCGTAATGTACCAGACAAAATTTTGAAAGGAAATGTTGTAGAGGTTAAGGCAGATTAATGACTTCCGTGATCTTAGAACAAAGAATAACATGATATACTTGCTTATGTTTAAAATTAAGTTGCCCAGACAAATGATGGTGCTTTCCCTTCAATTAACTCAATTATTGTATCTTTGAGATTTTATCGTACAGCTTTCTGAAAATGCAGGAAATTACACTTGCCTGCTTGTATCTAATGGTTTCGAGGGAGGATGGACATTGTCGTCTGTCTACACTCACCAGCAGAGGAGCTGCACCCTGGGGCCAGACTGCCTACCACCAACCACACGCAGCACCCGGGGTGTCCATACTATGAGAACAGGAGGAAAATAACTTCTCTAACTGAAACTGTACCTGAAATATGAGGCAATCTGTAATTACATCGTAAGCTATAATTGATACCAAAATTGTTGTGGGTATCGGGGGGAAAAAATTCTGATTTGGGAATTTCCTAATTTTCTGTCCATTAAGTGGCAAGCATCACGCTCTAAATAACTTTTTTGGGTTATCCAGCAAAACGTATTAGCTCTGGTAAATGTAAGAACACATTTAAAACATTTTGGACAAAATAAAACAAAAAGAGTCTTTAAAAACTTACACAACAGGATTATTAAATGATCTGACTTAAGCTTACAAAAGCCTTCAAATTCAGAGCTTGGGCTGAAAATTCAGGCAGGTAATTCTTGCCTTACTGGCACCTGAACACTGGGTTCAGGTTTTGAGCCTGGAACATCTGCCTAGATTTTGCATGTCTTAATATCTGTTGACTGAATGAGCCTTAAGGGTCTTCAGGCTGGTGAAGGGGAAGGAGGTGGTTGAGCAGAACGTAATATGGGAATGTATATTCCCTTCTGCAATTAATTGTGAAGGCATTAATTACCAATCAATGCAAAAGACCGTTTCCATGTTGGCTCCTAGTAAGTGGGCAGGGGCAGAGAAGTAAGTGTGAAGCAGCAATCTTACCAGAGTGTCGCAGAGCCGAAAATCCTTGCTCGTCCTCCCAGCCCCAGGCTGGCTCGCTGTCGTTGAGCACCAGCTGGAAAGGAGGCACTTCATGATGCCAGTCTACGTCTGCGCTGCTGGAAGGAAAGGGACACGGTAAGCCTTCCTCCTGACGCCATCCGAGAACACCACTCTCTACCACTAATAACACATTCTCCAGCCAGAACCTTCTCCACACATCTTGATTTTATTAAACACCCACACACAGAAGGAACAGTTTTAGAAAGTGAACAGTTTGATCTTTGTTAGAGTGGATTATGAATCCATTTTTGGTTTAAAATGCACTATAGGAATTTCTACACTATAAATATCATTAGTACAGAAAAAGAGGAAGACACAAGATCCAGGCAGCAGGCTGTTTTTAAAATGTGTTATTGTAACTTGAATGTGCTATAGCTTGACTCTAAGTGCAGTGCAATCAATGCAAGCTGAGTTGTAACACCGTTAAGCCTTTGGTCTCCATTCGCTTAGGTCTCTGCAAGGCTCATATTTCACCCCTGGAGCGGAAGAGGGACGAAAATGCAAAGATTCGGAAAGATGCTAGCCCCAGATACATTCACACCGGCACGGCAGATGACTAATCAAAATGTGCCGGCGTCCTGAGCTGATCTGCTAGTCATTTAAGTGAAGCATGGCCTCGGTTCCTGCTTCGCCCTAAAATCCTTGACGGTACCCTGCATACAAGTATTTCCCACAGCGCCTACTTTCCGTACGGCACGTTGCACGTGGTATATAACAAGCAGGGCAAGGGCAGCCCGACTCACCCGCTGAGGCAGTCGCCGGTGAGCGGGTCGCAGCGGCGGGCGCAGTCACAGGGCCGGCAGCCGTAGGGCCCGAAGCCCCAGTAGCCCAGGAGGCAGCGGTCGCAGCGGGGCCCCGCCACGCCGGGCTTGCAGGGGCAGTCGCCGTTGCTGGGGTCGCAGAAGGTGCGGGGGCCCAGCGGCAGCGTGGCCGACCCCACGGGGTGGCAGGCGCAGGCTGCGGGCGCGGGGAAGGAAGGGAGAGGCAACGTCAGGGCAGCGCGGTCCAGCTCGCCGCGCAGGCGCGTGCCCGGCTTCAAGGTACATAACGTTAAAATAGCCGCAGAAGCAGCACCCGGGTGCTTCATTGCAAAAAGGAAGCAGAGCGCAATTGCCTTGCAATTTCTTTCTTAGCTTTCAAAGTCATCGTTTCAAAACATTAAATAAAGACTGACTGCACCAACACCTGAGAGATCAGCTTTCGCGTCTGCTCCGAAACGTGGGTTTGCAGAGCGCGTGTTAGCAGCGGGAGCCGCAGTGGTCTGTGACTATCCCCGACCAGCGGTGGGATGCTCCTTCTGCCTCTCTCACAACCCGTTACAGCTGAATGATGAACTGGAAGAGCATCGGGATGTGGTGGGAGAAATGGCCGCTCTCCCACATCAGAAAGGATACCTAGGAACGGTGGTTTGAAATTTTCCTTGCCGGTTTCTTCTTATGATTTTTCCTTTGTATGAGCACAATTCAGGTCTGTGGCCCCATCATTAAAATAATATTTTAAGGAAAAAGAATTCTAATCTTCTTTTTTTTTAATCAGAAATATAATTGTCAAAAGCGTAAACCAAAATTCTGACTATTTGGACATGGAAGCACTCACCGCAGTGCCTCAAAGGCCCCATAGCTAGGAGACTCATAGGTTTGGTTTTCTGACCAGGACGCATTACAGTCAGCCTCATAAGCGTGTATTAGAGGAAAGTGCCCAGCTGAAAAGCCAGCACCAGAAAGGAAGATGCCCATTTAAAACAAACAAAAGACAACTCCCATGAGATACTCTAATATTACTGTACTTTCCTAAATAGTTCAATTTCTGGGATCTGATTGATGAAAAAAATAAAAATTTCCCTGGAATGCTTTTTTCTAAGTTCCCATTTACTTAAAAAATGGATTTCCTGTGAAAAATTTATTTGGAAGGAAAATTTTCACCAAGTTCTAATCCAAATATTTATTTTGCAGCTGTGAAGGCAATAGGAAGAAATGCCACTGCATGTAACACAACCGTGCTTTGTCTTAAAATACTTATTGCTGTGCACACGTATTTAAATCTGCTCTGATGACATTTTTGTGGTTTCAGGGATTTGACATACCTGAATTGTAGTTTTAAAATATTAAAGGATGAATTAATATTGGCAGCCAATTTACAGAGGAGGCTGTGACTCCAGAATCTTTGTCAAAGTAATCCCCACGTTTTCCCCACCCTTTCCATTCCCCCCCAAATATAATTATATAAAATTAAAAGATTAGAAAGCCTCTCCACAAACTGCATAACTAGCTGCAGGCAGTGAACTCCAGCACCTCTAATAGCATAGTTTTCAACAGCGCTCACCGAGACTTGCATACCTTTCTCCTGAAGTCTGTGAAGTGCTTTGCACCTGACACACATATCCGAATGCTCTATTTTCCTACGAGGTGCTGTGGATATTTATGGCATTCCTCAGCCCCTTCAGGGGAAATATCAAGCACTTAACACTGTGCTGTTCTCATGCAGCCAGTGAGCTAAACCCACCGGTCAGAGATGCAGACTCAATCCGCTTCAGCTGAGTTTCACTCCCAAGTCTGTTGGAACCCAGTGCTGCTTTTTGCATTTTATTCAATGCTTTCTCACTTTTTTTTTTTTGTCTAATGGGAAATTCAGTGGCGATGGCAACACCACAGTGAGGAAAGAAAATTAAACTTACAAAGGCCATTGTGAAAAGCACATCATCAAACTCATAAGGGACTGAAGGCAATCAAGAATGAGAATGTAGCTGGTTGTATTTTTTAATTAAAGCTGTAAAGAGATGCGTTTCTAAAGGTTTGTCATTTCCATATGTGCTCTTCCCTCTTCAGCACGTCTGTGCGAATTTGTTCTGAGATTTGTTAATAGTTCCTCCCTGAAGAAATCTCAAAGCGCTCTAGAAACTGCAGCACGTGTAAAATAGCAGCTCCTGGCTATAAAACAATATTGAATTGAAATCCAGAACTTTGCCTTATTTGTCTGGAATGGAGTTCACTTAAGAGAGGCTTTTAAATTAGCTAAAGTAGCCCCGAGAGGTGATGCTGTTTTTGCAGCTGGGCTGGTGGAGGAGGGAGTGCTGGTTGGGGTGTTGATGAATTAAAGCTGTTGAATTAAAGCTTTTTGGTCTTGTATCTTGGGGTGGAGCCCCAGCCACTTTATGACACTGACTGGTGTTAATCTGGATACTATTGGTGGTAGATTTATAATACGGTAAATATTTGTGATGTGCTGTGGTGGGAACATGCTGAGCCATGCAGAGAAATAAAACGCTCCCTGTCACTATACACCGTGCACAGAAATGATACTCTAGAGCTCAGAAATGAACATGTTATAGAAAACTGTAAAAGAATTGCATGAAAACAGGACCAAGCGCCTCCACACTCAGGCAGGAAGAAGATGTTAAAGGACAGACGATGTGAAATCTGGTGCCTGCAGCTACTGCTGTCTCATGGTCTGCCACACTTCGAGTTGATTTTAGAGCCTGTTTTCCTTCTTTCACCCAATCTGCAACTCACTCTAGTATTTGTAGCATGAGACGCAATCCCAAGAAGGCTGGGAAAAACAGCAGAGCAGCAGATAAAGCACCTACAGACAATTTTTGACTGGTACGTCGTGGAGGATGCCCTTGTGAAGATAGCGGGACTCTTAGTGTGAGGTGTGGGGTGACCTCATCTCATGGGCATTGTGGCTAACACGCAGGGAGGTGCCTGAGTTATGGGGTTTCCCAAACACTGGTGCCCCCAAACCAAAGAAACTGCAGGGAGAGAAGGACCACCTAGACCAAGCCCTTGGCAGGTCTATTAGCCTGTGCTCAAGAGAAATCTTCCAAAAGCGTAATTATTTTTTTTCTTTATATTCATGAGTAACATTATTAAAATGCCAATTTACATCACTGTACCCTATAGCAATATCTTGTACACAATTTCCATGCACATATGAAGGAATAACTGTCCCTGCTTCAGAGGCACTGTTTGGGAGTGAAATCCAGTGAAAGGGGCTGAATTTCACCCCCTGGATTGGTGATACCATTGTGGTTTCCCGAGCTGTCAGTTAACCTTTGGCAATGACAAATATTTACCCTAAAAACTGTACAGTTTAAAAGCAAAAATAAACTCAGCAATTATAAAACCTGATTTATTGTCTGCAATTGTACTGTAGCTGAGGCCTAAAAATTCATAAGGGATGTAAAGAAAAGGACCAATAGGTATGGTGGGGGGAAAGAGTCATCAGATTGCTGTTTCAAATGGTAAATGTCTCGTTTTATCTGGTACACACCTCCTCCTGAGCAAATATTATACACTCTTTGCTTAAAAGAATCTTTAAAGTATCCTTAAAGATTATGGCTTAACAACTCTTTTATTTACTTTGACCTTGGTATTTTTAAATTTTCATTGCTACTCTGCAGTTGAGCAATAATGGTTACTTGAGCCAGAAGTAAGCAGGTAATTCTGTGGCTTTCCCTGACAAAATAACAGGACATCACACATGTCCCTTATTAGTGCAAACCATGACACAGTCCTTGGAAATGTTCCAGGTGTAGACTGTAATCAGTCTTATATAATTTAATTTAACAGTCATTAGTCATTCGCTCTTCAGTTGGAGCTATGCCAAATAGCACTAACCTGCTACGAGGAACAGAGTCCAGAAAATGCTGAGACAGGAGCAAAAACGTCTCTTGCCTGCAGCTCTGCAAGCTGCCTCGCTCGATTCCTCCACAAGCAGCAGAAAGGGTGGCTTGTGAGGCCAGAAAGGGCTTGTGGAAAAAGCGCAGGGCATTTATTAATACATTATTAGTACATTAATACAGAACACTGTGGTCCCTAAAGAGACTGGATAGTTACATGTAAAAAAAAAAAAAGGAAACAAAATCATGGTCTTTATGTCAGACACATGGCATTTTGAAAAAAAAAGTGTGGAAAGGAGAATGCCACGGGTCAATGATTTAGAAATGAATGCAGAAAACTGAGATGACTTTGCACCAGTATTTATGTCCACCATTATGTCAATAAAAGTATCCATTAATCATCTCATCTCCACAGCTTCCTCCTGCCAATAAAAGCCGGGATAAACTTTTTAATCAAGTCCCTTGGGGTTTGGCTAACATATAGCTAATGATGTGATGTAATGCCCGATTTAATTAGCATTGGTTTAATCCCTGGTGAGGCCACGTCTGGAGTACTGTGTCCAGTTATGGACTCCCCAGTACAAGAGAGACATGGATTTACTGAAGCGAGTCCAGCGAAGGGCCACAAAGACAATCAATGGACTGGAGTGTCTCTCCTATGAGGAGAGACAGAGAGCTGGGACTGTTTATCCTGGAGAAGAGAAGGCTCAGGGGGATCTTATCAATGTGTATGAATATCTGATGGGAAGGTGTAGAGAGGATGGGGCCAGACTCTTTTCAGTGATGCCCAGCGATAGGTTGAGAGGCAGCGGGCACAAACTGAAACACAGCAAGCTCCATCTGAACACAAGGAAAACTTCTTTAATGTGAGGGTGACAGAGCACTGGAACAGGTTGCTCAGAGAGGTTGTGGAGCCTCCATCCTTGGAGACATTCAAAAACCGTCTGGACACAGTCCTGTGCAATGTGCTCTAGATGACCCTGCTTGAGCAGATGGTTGGACTAGACAATATCCAGAGGTCCCTTCTAACCTCAACCATTCTGTGATTCTGTAAGTTGTACACACATGCATCCTGTTGGCAGCCTTGCCTTTGAGACGGTGACTGTATTGCAGCAATGCATCCCAGTACCTCTGTTGGTATCTGGTTCTGCAAGGAAGGTGACGCTGTGCTGGATCCCAGCCCAGGAGGGGCAGCTCCACTCCCCTTAGGACCCTCCAGACATCTGCAGGATTTGCATAAGAAGTTTTGGCACTAGGAAAACTGTACAATGGTCCTTGCAAAACTTCATTTCCTCGATGGGCTGTGTGGGTAGGAGACATTGGCCACTCCTCCCACCCCCAAGGTGAAGGACGTTATTTGTTGGTGTCCAGAAGACCACATTCAAATCAGTGGCAACATTTAATTTGCCTTCAATGACCCAGAAAAAGTGTGTGCCCATCCCTGACATGAGCTGTCACGTAAAAATTAACAAGAATTAAAATCCTAGTGAAGGCAGCACAGGCACAGTAAAAGCACATTTCAGAGCTTGAAGAAACTCAGGTAGAGTTTAGTTCAATTTTTTATCCTGTTGACCAGAAGTCAACTAATCCAATGTGGTGGGATCAGTTTTTTTGTTTTTTTTTTAATCTGCAAGGCTGAATCCATGGGAGTTAGAAAAAGCCTCCCAAACCTCTCCTTTGGATGCAAGTCCAAGAGTCAAATGTATTTTTTAATTAATGAGACTACAAAACAAAATACTCTTGTATAAGTTTGGGCAATAATTTGGCAAAGTATCTGATATTTCAGATAACGAGACTTGGGACTTCAACATACACAAGTAGGTAAAGGGACTTTGAAAAGTAATTAAAGTAACTGTTTAAAAAACAATTTTGTGTACATACTACAGCAGTGAACAAATTATTTACACAAGTAATGGAGAATTGTGGTCAATTCTGTTTCCATGCAGAGAGTCAGGTTTGTAAAATACGCAGTTCAGATGCTACTGCTCATCTTTTGCATGAGTGGAAGGTCAAGAAGAGGAAGATTCCTCTGGCATGTTGGCTGTGCCTCAGAAAGCCTCAGTAGGATAATTCACAGAGTGGGAGCCGGGTGAAAGAGGCAATTCGTGCTGTGGCCCCGAGACGAAAGTGAAACCGCACACGCGATCCAAGCCCAGAGCACAGCTCTCCAGCATTGAAAGGGGCTGCCAGCTTCTCCTTGTTTAAATCAGATTTTCTCTTTTGGAAGAGGATGATGTGCTCAGTTTCCCCTCAAATGGCATAAACAGGGCGTGAGTGGGATTTTTTTTCCTGCCACCAGTGAAGATCCTGCTCCAGATTGGGTCAGTCAGAAAAAATCCAGTGAGTCAGTGGGTGGCCATATGCTGCATAGCAGTGAGTATGACGGGCCCCTATATTTAGCTCCCCCGTGTAATGTCCTCAGGGTAGTTTAGGGATCTGGAGTCCCCTATGGCAAGTCACCATGGCTCACACAGGTCCCTGGAGAGCTTTGCTCTTGGATCGCTGCTTTTGCTTGGGAAATATTTAATTTCACATGTGGCCAAATCATCCCCTCTGGCCTAGCCTCCCTGGTGTCATGCTTTCCGGCACATCACTTAGCTCATGTTCCCGTTTCTCCCTCCGTATCCACCTGCTGCTGTGAACACGTGCTGGTGGGCGATGCTATTTATTGACTGCACCCTGTTTGGCCGAGGCACCCCGCTTTTGGGGTCTCAGCCATCACCAAACAAGGAGATACGCAGACGGGTTTTGCTTTCCATAAATAGCCGGAGAACATCAATGAATCATCCCTCTTCCCCCACCCCAAAGCTACAGGGATCCTCAGGAGAGATTTGTCAGCAGCCACTGTGGGCCTTCATCCTGCAAACCTCACCATTGCCTTTTGCAAACAGCATCAATAAGGGAATCCAGTCAATATGTTGCTGAGAGCTCCCTGTCCTTTGCTGAAGCAGTAAGATTGCTTCAAGCTGGAGCCTGGAGGAAGATCTCACCTTTCAGTCTGACACCCTTCTATTCAACTAGTATTTATTTAACTAGTTAATTTAGTACCTAGTATTTATTTAACTAGTATATTACTAGTAAAAGGATGTTGACTTACATTTGCAGGCGTCTGGGGCAGAGAAAGGCTTTCTGAGGTCTCGGTAGAAACCCAGCTTGCAGCGCTGGCAGTGCTGCCCTTCAGTGTTGTGTTGACAGTTGTCGCAGATGCCACCGCTGCGGTTCCCTGACTCCAGCCACGCGTCCATGTCAAAATGACAAGTGTCGGCATGCCCATTACACTTGCATGCTGCAATGAAGCCAAAGGGAACATAAAGACTTATTGAGGCAGTGAAAGATGTTGATTTATATAAAAGATAAATGAAAATCCAAGCCACATTTTGGAATGGTGGACCTGACTTATGAACATGCTATTTATTCAAATGTCTGAGGTATCTTGACATTTTCATCCATGTTTCCCACTCCCTAGGAATGACATTTAAGAAAAGGTAGTTTCTCTTTTATTGGTTTATTTTCACTTCTGAAAAATAAAAATATTTCTACACCATGCTTCATACTCCGGTAACTCATTTTTGATGTGGCAAAACAAAAGTGTTGTCAGACATTACATCTGGATCATCTGAATTATCTGCACTTCTGTGCCTGTGCAGAGAATGGGTTACCTCAAAGGCCCTGGAGACACTGAGGTCTCGAAAGTCACTGTTATGGCCAGGTGAGTGTTGGAGCCCTCAGTCTGAGCCGGTCAGAGCTTGGAGGAAAATGTGTCCGTACACAAGCAGCTGCCGGCTGGACAGGGAGAGGTATGGCTTGGCAGAAAAAAGCAGCAAGAAGCAGGGCCTGTGTCTGCTTGACTTAAACTAAACCAAGCTCTAAAGCATACCCTGGATTTGGATGAAACAGCAATTTAACATTACTGCACCAAGCACAAACTACAGGCTGCTGAGCTCTCCATCTGGCAGCAGCTTCAAGTAGCAGTGGTGCCAGCACATGGACCTGCGCCACGGCCTCCCTCTGCCGCCCCCACTGCCGCCTGCGCAGGACGAGGCAGCGGGAGACCCCCAACTTGCCGGCCTCCAGCGGCACAAGCTTCTCTCCCCTGCTAGCGATCAGCCATGCCGCGCAGGGCAGCAGTTGCATGGGTGCCGCTGGGATGCTCCTTGCACCCCATGGAGGGAAAAGGCACTTTGAGGGCAGCTATCCCCCTTTCCCTGCACGAGCAGTGGAGGAAGTCTATATGCCTGCTCTCCTGAAGTCTAGTGAGATACATTGCACCCCCTGTGCATCACATATTGCCAGTGAACGTGCAGATTTGCTGTCACTTCCTTGGAGAATATCCATACTGAAGCCCATGTAGACAGGCCAATGCTAGCTTAAGTGCTGGTAGCAAGATCCCCATGGCCGAAATGCACTCAGCATGTCTGCAAACCTTCCCATGCTGGTGCAGCGAACCCTCAGGAGCTCAGCGCTGCCCTGGCTAGGCTGCAGCTATTGCCAAAATGCTTGGTGATGTCTGGACTACCTGCAGCCTGCCCTCACACTGGAGCAGCACCCTCCAGCATGGCAAAGGTTATCCTCCCACCTTCACACAGCCCAGGGCTCTTTTTGACTCCAGCACGACCTGCGAGTGCTCAGTCAGCTCAGCCCCAGCGCCAAGGGGACAAGAGGAGCCCACATCTGGTGGTCGGAGCAGGCAGGATGTCTCCAAAAGGCCAGACCTCCTGCAAACACATTTGTCAGCGCTGCTCATGGCGGGGACAAGGTAGGCAGGGTGGGTGAGCCGAGAGGCCCGGCTGGATGGCAAACTGTCTGCCTGGGGATTTCTAAACTCTCCATTCCAGTTTGGACCACAACTTACACAGCTGAACATTTTAAATCTTAGCAGCACAGCAAAATAAGCAAGTCCCCAGCACGCCTGCAGCTTCACAAGCTCCTCTTGGCTGTGGCTGGCTCGACTCCAGAATGAAAAAGGCCCAGAAGAGAAAGTGCACACGCTCCTTATCTACAGCTGTATCCCCCCCGCCAACTCCAAATCACTGCAGTGAGCTGCAGCCTGCCAGTGACAGAAGACCACATCTCAAGGGGATGTGCTTGGATCCCACGGAAAGGCCAAATAAACAGATAACGCGCTCTCGGGCGAACTTCCAAGTGAGCAGCTTTGCAAACAGGGCCATCCCCACTGTGCAAACATGCAGTAGGCGTTGGGCAGGAATGTGACATTGGGTTTCCACTTGCTAAGGTATTTCACCAACAGCTGCCTGCCACCTGAATATTTGCTGTCTCTTGGAAACAAAAGGGAAAGGTGTGCAAGGAGGAAGAGTTTCACCCCTGCAGCTGCTCTGGAGACACTTTTTCCGGCTGGCTACTTACACTGACACTCTTTGGGGGCTCCGGTTTTGCCATCTGCAGCCTGCCAAGGCTGGTCATTGTAGAGCGGAGCACAGTGCTGGCAATGGGATCCTGCTGTGTTGTGCTTGCACATGCATTTCCCATGGACCTAGTAAGGGGAAACAGAGCAAGGATCACTCACAGCAAAGCCTGAGGAGTCTCTGGGGCACGAGCAATGCCCAGGTACAGGAGGTACCGTGACAGCCAAACGCGATTAAATAAACCAGAAAGAGGGCTAGCACAATGCCTGTCTTGTGGTCTGGTTCAGCCAAAAGCAAATACTCTGTAGCTGTAGTTTCAAATAATGTCTGTGTGTGGGTGTGCATGTCATAGCATTGCATAATCACACTTTTTTTTTCTGAGACCTCAAAAGTATCTTTAGCCAAGAGGTTCCAGCTACGGCATGAATTTCCAGGAGAGATTACAAGAAGCCAAGACCTCAGAAAAGCTATCCTCGGAAAAAACCTTTCTCTAATTCTCCCCTCCCCACCCCAGGACCCCTTTGCATCACCCCAGGAGTGGCACACACAGCCTCAGCACCCTGCGCCATCTGCCCAGCCATCATCCACATAAATACGTACAGAAATAAAGGAATTAAAAACCCTGAGACATACACATGTACTCATCCTAGGCAGAAATTTTGCCCCACAACAGAAGAAGAACCAGGGACGGCACAAAGACCATGAGGGTCTAGACGCAGATATCCCGGTGATGGGCAGGTAATTTAGCAGCTAGTGCAAGGGGGCTAATTAGAGACAGAAAGCCAGCAGAGCTAGCGCTGTGCCAGCTGCCGCCTCAGCCGCTGGTGCTAATCCCACTGTTGGCAAATGTGAGGGAAGGAGGACGTAGCCAGTGGACGAGAGCAGCCCGGCAGTCCCTAGCTGCTGCGAAATCAAGACCTGAAGCAGCTCAGTGCAGCTTGGCCCGGAGCAGAACAGGACCCTCACCTGCGGGTTTGCACTCAGAAAAGGCCCCCAGTACCGTTTGGGGTCTGAAAACACGTGGCCCGCCGGCAAGGCTGAACGCTGGGGGGAAAATGGGGCACCGAAGGGCTGCAGGAGCACCCGGCAGGGCACTGCAGGCACAAGCCAGGGGCATCTTCCCACCCGGAGGGCCACCGTGTTGCTACAACCAGCGGCTCTGGTTTCAACACGGCGCAACCGGCATGAGTTTCTGTGGCAAACAGCCTGGCAGGGTTTGCTTTTGCAGTACGGTTTTGCTAGAGAGAGAGGGAGGCTCTCCTGAGCTGAGGGTCGCTCCAGACGTCTGAGCTGGGGCCGAGCCCAGGACGCAGCTCAGTGCCCCGCGTGGGCTGAAATGCGCCCCGCGTGCCCCTGCACCAGTGACGCAGAAAGCGGTTGGGAGCGACACGCCGCGGCCGGGGTGCCTGGTGAGTCCAGCCTGGCGTTGGGACGCGCCCCAGCTACCGCTACACGACAGCGCCTGCCGCTCCGTCTCCTCTGCGGTTTGGCAAGCGTGTTTTTCCTAAATACGTGGCTTGCTGCTGAGCCCTGCCGTGAGAAAGGCTCCTGTGAGAAACCTGGACAGCAAACAAAACAGAAAAGGACCTTGAACGCGTTGTAAACAGCTCCCGCTTGTTGCGTAGGTGCACACACACACGCGCACACCACAAGCTCTTGACTAATGATGTGGCTTTTTTCCCCTTTGTTAATGAACAGATTTTGGCTACTATCTCATAGGCGTCAGAAGTGACCGGTACGGATGAAACTTTAAAACCGACCTTGAAAGTCCTTGCAAGACTTTTCAGCAGCAATGCAAAAAGCAAAATCTTTCAAGAACTGTTCAAGTGATCCTTTCTTGCCTTATTAAAATGCCTGGATCATTAAAGCAGGCAAAAGCGAAATACAACGCAGCGAGTAGGCTGCATGCGCCGTGAACAGATAGAGGCGGAATCTGACAGAACGCCAAAAGCATCCAAGCTAAAGAGGCAAATACTAAGATAATATTGCTTGCTGCGCTATTTTGGCCTCACGGTGGATATTAGTTGGTCTGTCTGACTTATCATACTAAAGCCACCTATACGCTTCAATGTGGGCTAACTTAGGAAAAGGAACAAGAAGAAAATATAGGGAAAAAAGTCAATTTTGCAGCTGGAATATTTAGTTCTCAAAGTGTGTCTCATACTTTCATTTTTTCTGTTAGGCCACTTCCAAAACTTTCTTCTTCCAAACCCTCAAATCCTTGGCTTTCCTAAATTTACACTCTTCAGTACAACTTGCCTTTCTGTTGCATCTTCCTTAGGCAATATCCACACACAAACAAATGTTGCAGAGGTACTTTATATACCCTTCAAAAGCATCCAGCCGCATGGAAACATAAATCTGTTGAACCTGTATGGGTCTTGTGGCCATCTTGTGCTTTTGACTGAACCCCTAACCCTTTTATGCCATTTTTGGTAGGGTTCTTTTTTTTTTTTGCAAACCCTTTGGCTGTTCAGTGGCTAGCTGCTCAAAAGCCTGAACGGTGTCTGCACCCAGTGAAATCCTTGAACTCATTCCTCGCCTGAGAGGAACATCAGGGCACATCAGGGTAGCCCAAGACCCTGATGTGCAGCCATTAATTCGGCATGCAGAGCCAAAACATAAACCTTCGCGTTGAGCTTAATCGGTAATTGAACTCTGAAGAAAACTGCCCTTAGGGAGAGAGTCCGGGCAGTCACGGGACATCGATACGCACAGCAAGGAGGGATTGCCACGGGCAGGGTGACGAACAGGCCCCTGAGAAGCCAACCCGGAGAGCCCCGTTTCTCCAGGGGCTGCAGGTCCCGGGCAGTGACGGCAGGTCTTTCCCGTGACAGTGGGAAAGTCGAGCTACATCTACATCTCAGACTGCGAGCCTGGCTGTGTCTCTTTCCTCTGGATAAAACGGAGAACACAGACACCCGAACGCGCTACCTGCTCCTGTGGTGGAAGGGCAGCGGGAGCTTAACACCCACCTGCTTCCCCGGGGCAGCTGCTCGTCTGCAGCCGGTGCACAGTGGCCGACCATCTCCTCGCGCGGGTGCATCCCCAGCGCAGAGGGAAAGCGCCCAGCCGGCCCCCCGGCCCGCGGCAAAATCGCCCTGCGGACGTCAGGAAAAACCCAGCAGCCCTGGCCCAAGCGGTGAAGCAGCTCCAACGCACATGTGTGGTAGAAGAAAGCAAGCAGCCGCCCCAGAGATTTTGCGGACAATAAACAAGCTAAATAGCTCAAGGGACAGTCTAAACAGAGTGCATGGGAGGGAAACAGGCTCTTTAATAACCTCTCAGTGTAACTGCTTAGTTAACATAATCTTTTTCTTGTTCCTTTTTTCCAGAAATTTAATGAAAGTCGGACCTAAGTACTTCAAAAACCTTGCCTCCGGCTCATGTATTTATTCTCTTTCAATAGCATTATAACAATTACCTCCCAAAAGCTCTGCTTTAAAAATCTCTCCATCCCAGTTTTATCCCATTGAAGAAAAATCTCTTTTTTCTTCTGCATAATTCCAGTATGACAGAAAAGATTTTTACGTAGTGGAAACAACAAAAGAACTAAGCATTTGCAAGCCCTTTCTTGTAGCCCATAAGCAGACAGGTATTTCTTTTCATTGGAAAGAAACACTGTGACAGCTAAAAATAGGAGATAGAAAGGACAAGAAGAATAGCTAACGGACTGCCTGCACTTGGGAGAAATTCATGATGGAAAGAGCTGTACAAGGCCAGATGCAAGACTGTGAGGCCCTGTGAACGTCACATTACGTCAGAGAGCAGTGGGGAAGCCCGGGCTGAGAAACCCAACTGAAAAATAGGGGCTGCCGCTCTGAGTTAGCCCAAGGCAGAACTGGAAAACGTACACCCGGCCCTGGTGATTTCTCTGGCAGCTCTGCATCTTTCTGAAGGTAGAATTTGACCCGCACATACTGACAATGGAAAGAGCACTTTTTCCCTCCCTTTTCATTCACCTCAATTTACATTTAACTATAAGGCGTATCCTTCGGGGGTCATTATGGAGCATTGCTAAGTACACAAACACAGTTCCCAGTATGTCTCGCTGCTTTAAGCATTCACACAGCTCTTGACTCATTTAAGCAGAAAATCCCTTTCATACCATTTTTCATTTTGTCATGGGGTCTTTACATTGCAGTTCACTTTCACACTGTTTCCCTTCTGAGCTTGACAGCCCGGTCGCAACATCAGTCATTAGAGGACACAATGCAAACAGTGTTACAAAAGTTGACTTGTGTAAGATAAATGAGCGACTGATTTCTATATACAAAGACAGTTGCCAGGGCATGCTTCCTTCCACAGCCTTTTGTTGCTGAATTATTACCTTCCAATGCTTCCTTTCAGACTGCAAATACATGTGTTTTCTTGGACAAATCTTATAAAATACTTTCTCCCCTATTTATCATGTTCCAAAATGTACCACAGTGAGAAAGAAATGCTGCACTGAAGAAGAAACACATTCAGTCACCTGTTATTTATTAATTCATATTACAAGAACTCCCCTATTGTACAGAGGGTCCAACATAAATGCACAGTAAAAGAAAGTCACTGTCCCAAAGACCTTACGGTCTAAACAGACAGACTAAATAGCTGGGAGGAGCAATTGTTTTTAATAGACTTTCTTGGAACTACTAAAATTGTATTTTTTCTATTTTTCTTTCCTTTCCTGGAAAATGGAAATAGTATCTGTCCAAAGGAAAATCATGTCATTCATGCTGAGTCTCTAATGATAGCTTTAAAATTATCTTGCACTCAACCCGCTGGGTCAGTTTTAGAAACTATGCTTACTGGCTGCTGTTAGTATGCAGCAAGGTATTTCCCTAAGTACCAGGCAACCAAATTTATGCATGAGAAAATTTTCATCTCCTATCTTGTTCTTGTGAAAGAATACAAAGTTTTGTTGTTTCCGTGGGGGGGGGGGGGGGGGTATTTTTTTTTCATTCCTGGTACAATAGGCAACTTGTCAGTCATTCTGGAGAAGACCTTCAGTGTCTTTTGATGTCAGTAGCATGATAACAATTTATAACAGCCACTGAGTCGGCCATGTGGGAAGGGGGAGGAATATTCATGCTGCCTAATGATAGAGAAGTGCTTTTTCTTCCTTGGGTTCTAGTTTCCTATTTCCTTTCTTCAGAGCAAAGATAAAATGACTGTATCATATTATTAAAACTGCCGTTGAGGAAAAAGGGAACAAGAGAAAGAACAAAACCAGGCTGTTAATTTGTTCCCACTCCCAGTGCAAGGCAGGTAAAAGATGTGCGAAACAGGGCAGAAAGGGTGCTTTAGCTGGTAAAGGCCCAGGCACACACTGCATGCGCAGAGGTACCAGCAAGGGGTGAGAACCCCTGCGCTAGGGACCAGCCCCAAAAATGCCTTCTCATGGCCCCTGAGGATCAGGAGGGATCTCCTGTGTCCGTGAATCCATTTCTCCACTCGCACTGGTGTTTCGCCATCTAACCCAGCTCGCAAACTGATTCAACTGCTTTGCATGGTACAGTGTGAGGTGCATTTGTCCGTGCACATTTTTTTCTGGGCGTGCATTGGGCTGTTGAGATTTGGGTAGTGACCCTTTGAATAAATGGTTTGGGAGGAGGGGGGGAGAGAGGGAAGAGTAGCTGTATCGCCCTGACAGCTCTCTTTTGCACACAAATATTTAACCGGTCACAGTACACTACCCACACGTAGCACCCTGGCCATCGTTGGAAGGTAGCCACGTCCTTTCTGTGGGCTTCCTCTGCAGCTCATGAAAAGGGAAACCCCCCTAGTGCAAGAGCCCAACTAATACGTTCATGATTCACCTAAATGTTGACACTGCATTTCCAACTCTCAGGTGAACCCAGAACTTTCATATATTAAATTTCTTCCTCGTTTATTTAGAACTAGTTGACCTATAAATATCTCTGCCTAAGCCCTTCTTCCTACCTTCTCCCATTCCAAAAGCTGAAACTTTATATCTCATTAAGTGCCTTAAGGCTTCCTCTGGCATTGCCATCCACTTTCACACAGAAACACATGAATGCAGAATGAAAGCTGCCGTGATCCCCTTGGCTGTCAGAGAAGTCAGGCTAGGGAACCATCAGTGGGGAGTTCCTGGCGAGCTTTGCTGCGCGATTCCCAAGCAGGGAAACTGCACAGAGGGGAGGAGCACAGGGAGTTTTGCAGCTAGACAACAGAGAAGGTATAGGAAGAAGCCTCTTATCTTATCAGGTTCCCGACCATTGCTTTTTGCTGTTGAGGCTAACTGAACATTTTTCTCCAAAAAAGTCAGATTCCCAGTGCATGAGGGCCATGCCATCAAGAAAAATTCATATCATGGAAGGAACCCTTGCAGCAGCAGCAGCAGCAGCAGCAGCAGCAGCAGCAGCAGCAGGAGGTCATGTCCTGAGCTGAAAGGGGCCTGCTGGCCCCACGGTTCATTCCTCCTCTGCCAAATCCCCGTCCAGGTGGCAGCCACCAGCTTCCACCTATCTGCACTTAGCTTTGCCGAACCATCTCTCCCTGGCTACTGAGTGAAATGACTGAAATACTTCAGCTTGCTCTGCGAGGGCTGTCTGAGACCTGACAGCTACTCCCAGGGCTACCAGGACACCCCTGCTTCCTCCCCAGACCAGCCAAACAAATACATCACATCTGGTTCTTTCACTGGCCAAGCAGGAGCTGAAAACAAGCCTGGAGTTAGGATTTTGCCTCTGGGCTGAGACCAAGCAGGGGCTGGACACGCTTGCACACACTTTTGGAAAAAGTTTTCTTGGGAAGATTCAGAAACTTTTTTGAAATACGATGTTAACTCCCTAGCTTTGGCAGTATCCTTCAGGAGTACTCCAGTCAAAACAAGCACAAAAACTGTGTCAAATTTTATAATAATATTGAAAAATGTAAATGCATTTCCCAACTTTTGCTGTCCTCAATTTTACAATGAGGTTTCTGCTGTAACACCATACAGATAGAGATACATTAAAATTAACACTTAACATACCCATATCAAACCAGAATGATTGACCATAATTCTTCAGAATTATCTTTTAAGTAATGACTTTTTCAGGTGAAACTCACAGAAATGTTCCCTCTCTGAAATGTTCCTCTCTTCTCAGAAATTTCTTTGACTTCTCCTAGCTAAGCAGCCCCAGTTCCCATCATCTTCTGCCCCTTTTCTGCTCATTTGCACACATCTGTGTTTTGATACCATATTGGAAATGAAAAAAATGTGATAATGGAAGAGGAAACACCACTTTCGCGACCCTACAGCAGGGTCCTGCCGCAAACCGTGGGGCTACACGACCTTTACGCTGGCTGATCTCTTATGGGTCACACAGAGAAAAGCGCTAAGACATGGTAAAATAAGTTAACTTTGCTGCAGAGACTTCACCTTTGGGACTCTTGCCACATAAATATTTATAACTGGAGTTTAATTCTCCAGTCCCCTAGGGGCTGGAGTGGGGGCTTGCTGCTATTTCTTGCTTTGTTTTTTCAGCGTGATCTTGGCCTTTGATTCCTTCCCACACCATTCCCTGTTACCTATGCACTATTATTTCTACAGGCTACAGTCATACCAGAAGTATATTTGGCTGCAAGCTCTGTTGTAACTCTCAGCGGTGCTCTGGGGCACGCTCCCATGCAATTGTATCACACCGAAATAATCCCAAGTAAACAGCTCCTTTCAAAGACTTTTGCTCAGGGAACATCTGTGAAAACCAGAGTAGTGCTACTTGAAACAGGCTTATCAATCATAGTGCTGCATGCTTTCAAATTTGTATATTTTCAAGATGTTGCAAGACTTGCTCTATTAGAAGAGAAACATGCTGTCTACTTCATGTTTGAGACCATAATTTAACTCATATGAGAGCTCCCCGAAGAGCTGGATAGATGCCAGACTTCTTACCTCTAGTAACTGGCTTACGTTTTTATGATCTTCCCCTTTTTAACCTTATTCAATGCAATATATTTAACTGCCCTGACCTTCCCTACCTCTCCTATGCCAAGAAAGCTAATACTTTCAGAGCCAACCAAGATGGGCAGAGAGGACAACCTGAAGAGGGCCCAGCCCAGACACTACAGCAATTTTCTGCTGGTTTTCAGCCAGCATTAGATCAAGCTCCAAATACTTACAAGCAAGGTTTGGACCCTGCCCTGAGCGGACTACATGGGTGTGTAGGTTTGAAAAGATGATTTCCAAAAGCTACTCGGCAGTGCTGCCCAGCTGGTGGTGAGAGCAGACAGCCCTGCCTGCACGGGACAGCCGTGTTCCCAGGAGCAGGCATGCCACTGCTCCTTGCAGCTCAGTGCCTGGGCGAGGAGGCATCTGAACCCTGCCAGGGTGCCACCGCCATGCGCTGCAGTGGGCACGTCCTAAACTTCCAGCCAGACCATGCAGCCAGCACTGAACCTGGTGGCACCAACCATCGCGGCGGCAAACGCTTTGGCTGCCACCGTGCCCGTCTTTTCTAGGCGGGTTGGTGGCTATAGGACACATTTTCAGGATGTGGGAGACCTGGATTTTGGGTCTTCAGTTCCGAAGGATTTGAATTCACAGCTCTTGTGATGAGAGCTCCCTTGCAACCAGAGCCCAGGGTTTTTATCCAGAGATGTGTAAGGTAAATCACAACAGAAAGTCCTGGGAGTGAGAGCCAAAACCCAGCTCTGCTGTCTCTCAGCTCAGGACCCAACTCAGTAACTGAGGATCCTCCAGAAGCAACAGCAATCACAAAATCCCTATGGCCTTCAGGGAAATGTCTCCCTCTCTGTCACCAAAATGCCCTGTATTCATCATCTTCTAGATATTGCGTTATTGCTGGTTAGGGTTCGAGGAAAGAAGGGAATCAGTGATTTTAATTTTCTTTAAGGATCAACCTGAAATAAATAAACTTACTGTGGAATAGCTATTTCTGCAGCCTTGAAGGAAGGGGATCCTGGTGGACCCTACTGCATTTTGAACCAAGACACAAGGGAAGTACAGGTCCTCAACCCCGCCTGGGGACTACCTCCTTTTCAAAGACTGCTTTTGCTTACTTCGCTTTGAATTTATGGCATCACATGTCAAATGTTTGCATACTCGGATCAAGAAACCTTACTGTCCCTACTATTTTTAAACCTCTAGCCTCTTGCAGTGCCGATGCTGTTGAGTGTCTACCTACCACATGGAAAACGCCGGCTGCCTTGACAGGTCTGAAGCCAGCAACAGGCACGCAGTGGTCCGCGTGGCCGTTGCAGAAGCAGCTGCCTTTCACGATGAAGTCGTAGACGGCGAAGTGCAGGAGCTGCGGGGGCTTTGCCTGCAGGCCCTCGGCGCGGCAGGGGCAGCCCTGCCGCTTCAGCAGCTGCACGCGCAGGTTGGTGATCTTCAGCTGCTTCTGGGCCTCAGCGCTGTACGGGTCCTCAGCCGCGTAGGGCGGTGACAGAGCTCGGTATATCACCTGTGCAGAGAGACACCAGGGAAGAAAACACAAAAAAGTGGAAATAAGGGGGGTGTCAGCGGCAGCTCCGGCTCCCCGGGATGCATGAAGCCCCACCAACGCCCACGGAAATTTCACTGTTAACTGATATTAAAGGTGGTTGCTTCGCTGCCGCCCGTCGTGCCTGGCCACTGTGAGCAGCCGCAGCAAGAGCAGGAGCCTCAGCACAGAGATGTGCCTTCCTCCGGGCAATAATACGGCGGGTAAATGTTTAGTAACCTGCTTCCTTCCCTTCCCCCCTCCCGAAATTGGGGGCATATTTTCAACAAATAAAGCTCAGATTTCCAAATATTTGGTGCATATCAGTCCCAGGCTGCTTCCTCGTGGAAAAGCGATTAGGTGTGGCAATTAGTGACAGCAAGCTGATAGTCTAGAAAACTGAGATAAGAAAGAAAGAAAAGTTGGGGGCTTCTTAAGTTTAAACAAATACTTATTAGCCAGCCTTTATTTTAACTTCGGTTGGATGGAATAAGTAAATATTGGCTCAAATTGAAAATTGAGAGCACTAGATAAAAATAACTAATTTTCTTTAAGAGGTTTATTTAAAACTTGTTGGCCTAGGTGCCTACAGTGTGAAACCATGAATGACGCATAATTCATTTAACTACCATTCACATAAAATGACATTTCTATGACACACGCACCAGTTACTGGTACATTTAATTTATGGTCCACACATTTTAAATAGTTAGGTGGTTCTTCACTGAATAGTTTCTGAGGGCTTGATGAATTTATAATATTATAACCAGATGCTCACGCGCGGGGTGCTGAGGGGGTCATGTTGCGGAGAGGAGCTGGGGGCTCCAGGGGACCCAGAGGGATGGGAAGAAAACCTATCTTAATGAATCTCTTAATCGCTGGTGCCAGTTGCTCAGGCATGGGAGGTGGGCACGCTGCTCCAGGGCCACTTCTCCGTGGCCCTGTGCCTATTTGGGAGCTGGTCTCCCAAGCCACTCAAGTGAATTGCAGCCTCCTCTCTTTATATCTGCTATTACTGAGGGATGTGGTTGATCCCTTTCAACTAATGAAGGCTTCCCTTTAATTTTAATGGGATTCACGCATACTAGAGATAACATTCCTGGCTCTTGGTGCTGCCCGCTTGCCGGACTGCCAGCTTTGCCTGCCGGCTGCTGTCTCTCCCAGCCCGCGGCTCCTGGCAGAGCTCCTGGCCAGGAGCTGGCTGGTTTCCAGAGCTGCCAAGCCCCAGCCAGAGGAAGTTTTGTCAAGGCCTGGAAGGAGATTTAGAGCTTTTTACATTGCTGAGCTGAATGGTGGCAGCGTGTTTTTGTGCACCCTGTCAGCCTGCCAAGCGCGGCAGCAATCAGTGCGCCGGTGACAGCAGGGCTTGGACATCCGGGTGCCCAACACGGCGTGTTAGCACGCATGTAACGGCACAGCAGCGGGCACTGACAAGTGCAAGCTAAACAGCCATGCGGGCGCTCCTGCGAGCCGTCGCCGGGCTACCGCAGGC
The DNA here is from genome assembly GCF_003343035.1 of Apteryx rowi. Classification (NCBI taxonomy): domain Eukaryota; kingdom Metazoa; phylum Chordata; class Aves; order Apterygiformes; family Apterygidae; genus Apteryx; species Apteryx rowi. The sequence goes on from NW_020448719.1 coordinate 888,202, forward strand.
CTGTGCCAAGGCACCGCCGCGGTGCCCATGGCAGCTCCCAGAGATATGTGAGCGTTTGTCCCCAGCTGTACAAAAGGGAGAAGGTAAGCTGGGAAAGGTGGTCAGAGGACAAGGCAGGTTCATGGTATGCCCCTTGTGTAGACGTGCCGAGTCTGATGAGGCATATGAATAAATAGTAACGCATTTTGAAAGGTCCTTTTTCTCTCTTCCAAGAACATACACAATCTTTTCTACTTTCCTAAAATTAAAAATACCAAGCAGATACGAACAGAAACCCCAAAGACTCCAAACATCAGGTCCTCCACATCTCCCCAAGGCTTGCTATTCACCCAAATTTAAATCAATGTAATTCTGATCACATTTCCTCATTAGTGGCTTTGTGAACACAAGATGCTTTCAGATATGGAAAGAAAATTCCCTGGAAAACATCCAAATTTGAGACATTCATATCTTTTTAGTGAAGATGATGGAAAATGCAGGGCTGAGAATTTGCAGTAAAAAACTAGCACTTTGGATTCCTTGTAATTACATAAATCACATCTCAGAGAAGTCTTTGTTCTTCCTGATTCAGACCAGAGTGGTGAAAGAAATAAATAAACAGATGCAGTTACAGACTTTCTTCTCATCATTTTCAGTTACTCTTATTTATCCATGCACACACATCCCGTGCACATCACTGATGTTTATAACTCTAGCAAAGACAGTCGCGGTGAGCAAATCAATGATTTTGAGTGCCTGTGCACTTGGAGAGTTAAATCTTGGCCGTGTGGAATTGAGGGGGAGTTATGCTACTGGTTTCAATGGAGCCAGTATTCCAGCTCAATTCCTGAAATGTTACAAACATTTCTTTTTATGGCTACTTGAAAACAGTTGACGCTAAACATGATCCCTGCCTGTAATTCCCAGTGGACTACAAAGACCAGCTTCTCAGCAGCTCATCATGGCTGCCCCGTATCGCTTCAGCGATGCGCAGCCGTCCTGAACTCAACTTGGTGGGTCGGCAGCCCCAGCTTCAGAGCCCCTTTGCAATCTGAAGTAGTGCAGAATAACAGGAGTCTGGCCCCAGCACTGCTAATACAGTCAACATCCCTCCAGATACTAGTAGATCTATTTTAATAAAACAGAAAGCAGCCGTTATAACATGCAAGACACCGTACAAATAGCAATTCTCTGCACTGCCCCAGGCAATTGAGCTGGAACCCCCAGAGGCTGCATAACAAGATCAAGAACATGTTTCCCAGCAGGATTTCCCTGTTAACCTCAATGATTTATCCCATCCCATCTCAGGAATAATCCTAGCACAGCGGTTGGGTCACACTGTCCTTATACATGAAGCAGCTGTTACAGATCTGCACCTCTGCCCTACCCAGGATCCATAATCCCAGATATACAGATGCTCAAATGTCAGCTTTAGTACTTTTACCTCTCCTAGGACTAGGCCATGCAATTCTCCCCTTGATAGGACAGGCCCTGGCTACAGCATCCTGTCTACGAATGAACCATGGTTTTGCACAGCATATCTGACAATATGGCTTTTGCAACTTTCCTCTGGTTTTTGCAGCCTTCCCCTTGTTGCTGGCAGGTGCCCAAGGAGCCAGAGTAGCTCCTTGGCAGTGGGTCTGTGCCCAAGGGAGCCAGCAGCCCCACAAGCCTCCTGCATCGCCGCCAGGTCCCCATCCGGGCTGGTTCAGCTGGCTCCACAAGAGGCTCAGACAGGCACCTCGGAGCCAGCGCTTTTCAGTGGCCCTGCAACAGCAATCAAAACAACCGCTTAAGGTGAAGTGACTAATCCTGAGCCGCTGCTTCCTCTTCCCAACAGCTCTTCAAAGTCCTCCCGGTTTAACTCACTAAAGCGACACCGAAAACACGCAGCCACGGCACAAGTGGCAGGGATGGAAACCCTCACCAGCAGCTCCACAGCTGCGGCCAAAGTCTTGGCTGACTTGGGCACATTTCATCTTTTTGGCTATTGAGTCAATTACTCTGGCAGACGTGAAGGGGGAAATGCAGATTCCCTCACACCTCTCTGATAAGTCTGTCTTAAGAAAGTCAATTGCTCTTCATAGCGAAAAAGTCCTGGAAAAGGTCCTGCCACATAGTCCTACCAACAAGAGCTATACCATGATTATACAAGGAAGATACATAGTTCAATGAGGTAGAAGAGAACATCCTTCTTGATCATCCTTAAAACCTGCATTCAGTGAGCCTCACTGGATAGCATCTTACAGCCTCTGTTTCTGCGTACACATCATACAGACACTAGGTCAAAAATTAGCATTATAATATTAGGAAGATGATGTGGCTTCCCTTGGTAGTAAGCAGGTAGAACAAGCTGAGACGACTGGATCTTTAGAATAGCAACTGTTTAGTGAATGCATTAATACACACTCTTGTTTCGTAGAACTAGAAAGTAATAAATTAAAAACTCACAACACTCCCAGGCTAGACACGCCAAAAAGTATCCTATCAAAAACATATTTTCATTCCCAGCATTGCCAGCTCTGTTCTCAGTTCTGGTCTCCCTTCTCTGTTGCACCTGCAGCATTTCTGTGGAAATCAGGTAATCCTGAGTACCTTTCTCTTCCACATCCATGTTTCCTTTTACCATGCAAGAGACACATTCCTTCCACGCCACGTGGAATTTTATTCTGTTGGTTCCCGTCTCCTATAAATGAGATGTTTGTACGAATCAATGTCAATACAGGAGTGATTTAAAACTTCCACAAGGATTTTCCTCTTGGGAAAAGTCTATCTACACAGCACAATACCCTGTGGTAGTGCTGGAGAGAATTTTGTCCCCACAAAAGACATCCAAGAAACGTAACAGTTTTAGCAAAAAAAATGGGAACACCGCTGCTGCTGCCCCCACGGGCTGGCTCTGCCCCACAGAGAGGGGTGCCCAGCACCTGGTGCACCCACAGCTGAGTACCCCGGGGTGGACACCACTCGCTGCTGCCCTCCTGCCTTGCGGCAGTGAGCAGGAGAAGACCAAGCACTACCTCCCCCTGTAGCACCCTGCACACACTGCAGAGTAAAAATACTCTGGTTTTCAGCCAGACTGCTTCAGCTGTCTGTGTTTTGGGCACATCATAACATAGACACCCTCTCATAAATTTTCACAGCATTTCCATTTCCTTGTGTGCAGTCATGAGCAACTCTTGATCTGTTGATTACTTCACTTTTTTTTTTTTTGTCTTAGTGGCGCAAGAAGCCTTAGCTACTCACCCTTCCCCAGACACAAAAATGTAGCCCAGAATATAAATAAAACAACATCCATGAATGCGGCGCACTCAAGTAACTGTTTGCACCATAATGACCTCGATTTATAAATACATAAAAGTCCCTTTGCAAGAAGTACCCTAGTATGTTTACACTCGAAAGGCAATGAAAGGACAGCTTTATATATATATCCACAGCGGGAAGGAAAATGCTAATGAATGATGCTGAGAACACAACAAAATAGGCTCCGAGGTCAAGGTTGCCTGAGGAAGCCAACAAAACCAATGAAAGATTTACCACTAGCAGAGCTTTCTAGATGAGTCATAGGTGCATCTTAGACTGCTGAGTTTCCTCCAGCCAGAGCTGTGGCGGCCCGAACCTTTGTCAAGATACAAGTGATCGTAGTGATAAATGGGGTCCCTTGGGTTGCAAATACCCATGACGGCCATCCTTATTTTAAGACACACGGGAGCCTTCTTCCTCACAGATCTTCAGAAATACATACGCCAGCAGAGCAGGGTGTGGAAACCCTGTGTGCGCACCCCTTCCCAGGGCCCTCGCGCAGTGCTGGAGGTACCAGGCTCAAACATCCGGACGGGAGAATGGCCTGGAGCAGGTTCTCAATACTGAGCCCGGAAGGCATCAAAGATGGTTCGCAAAATGACAACAAAAATCAATAAACAGAAGAGTGAATAAACGAACGGGTAAGTGAATAAGCATACGCACATGGAAACAAGCCAACAAATGAGCAAAATATCAGAAATAAAAGTAATAAAAAAGTATGAAAAGCATAGCCACACTTTCGTTTGCTTGCAAATGAAAACCAAAATGGTAACACTGCATGAAACAACCCATGGTTTCTTTCAAAAAGAGCACCAGACAAAACAGAATGACAGACTGCCCTGTATCGTCTGACCCACATCCATGAAAATGCATCTATAAGCACTCTATAACTGTGATCTATCTATAGTGGGGACTCAGCTATTTGGCTCCTGGGCATTTGCTAAATTCAGTACTGCTTTATTTGACTTTTGCAAGTGTTTTTATTCATTTTCATGTATTTTACAGGGACACAGAAAAAATTCTAATAAGAAAAAAAGAATGCAAGGTTTGCTGTTTTCTCCAAATACAGAGTCAACTAAAAAATGAGAGACATGCATCACTTATAAGAGGGAATGCGACATCTAGGTAAGTGTTTAACAGAAATGTTAAGGCTTGCATTAGGACCCTGCAGTGTTTGTTGGTGTGTGGGCACTAAATAAATATAGCTAAATGGCCAGTATTATTAGGCTCTGTTGAATCTCCGTGTCACTGGAATCTATCTGGTTTATTTAGTACTTGTACAATACTTTGAAAATGTAGGCAGTAAAGCCCATGGTGGAGCTCTGCCAACACACCCATCTTCTGAAAAATCTCCCTCGAGTCCTTGAGTCCTGCACCCAGTCGAGGTGCCACCTGCTGCAAGCTAGGGGGCGGCCATGGCAAAGCGGGGGCCAGGAGCCTTCTCCTCCCACCTCCCAGCCACAAGGTTTCCAGCTGTGTGCACACATCTGCTCGTCTCCCTCTTTGCAGACACACATAATTGCAAAGCAAAGCTCAGCCGAGCTATCAGCTTAAGGTGAAATACTTCATGCTGTACTCTCTGCTGTTACCCCTCTGCCATCCCAGCTCACCTCATCCTCCTCCTCCTCCTCAGTGGCTGTGTGCCCATCACCATCACCACCTTCACCCATGGATTTGTCTGCAGGTTGTGCTCAAGACCTTTGCTTTTCTCATAGTTGAAGCTATCTCAGCAGATTCTCTTGGTTAAAAAAAAAGCAGATAGTTTTGGGGTCCTGCCTGCCCACCGGGACTTTTTCTGCCACACATTTTCCACCGCTCCTTGGAAGCGGGACTGCTGCAGGAGGACCATTTCCCCAGCTGAGGCCTCTGTGCTGCAGGTGCGCTTGCAGGTCACCTTGCTCTGAGCGGGGTTAAAATCATGACTCCTGTCTTGTCATTCTCCCTGATAATGTCCCCACTCAGTGGAGCAGTGTGGCCAGGAGCCCCATACATACACCGCACAACCACCTCCTCGCGTCTGCACTGCTTCCAGGCACGCAGCTACCTGCCTGGGGATATGGCAAGCTGGCTTTGCCTCAGGGCTTCTCCCTGCCCCCAAAAGCATGCCCAGGTAACTCACAGTAAGTATCCTGGGGTAAAGCAGAGGCTATTATGCATTTGGGAAAACTCAGAAATTGCATCCAGGAGCAACCTGAGGACTCTGGATATTTTTCTAGAATTTCTGGTCCACAGAGCCTGGGAGGACTTGTATGTCTGAGTGTGAGCACGTGGTCTCTGGGCTGCATGCACAGGGCGCCTGGCGTGCCGGCAATGCTGTTCATGTCCTGCTGGGGTGAACTTTCCACATGCGGCAAAATCCAGCATGGCAGGCATCACTGCCCATGCCCGGGCCACATAGGGAGCGAATGCACAGCAGACCCATGGCAGAGCCTGCTGGCTGGGTTCCCTGGGTATCCATTACCCAGCACACGTGGATGCATTTCCGTCCAGGAAACTTGAGCAGAATACAACAGTGCTAGTTTTCGGGTCAGCTTTCTTGTTTCTTGCACTTCTCCCGTAGCTTAGCCTGGGCTCCCATGCTGTCCTTCCCTCTCCCTGTCCCAAGCCCTGCCTGCCCACAGAAATGCAACAGACACTGACTGATGCTGGAGCAGCGGGTGCCCAGCACCCCCAAGGGACCCTGGTGCTCTGCCGACCACCTACAGTGCCACTGCAGCCCTTCGGGGCAGCCGCCTCCTCCCTCCCACTGTGGCTCCCCTGGCAAAAATAGGCGTTCTCGCAGAGGAGTTACCCCAAAGTGGTGACTGCTTTCAACTCTTGCTTTTCTTATTTGGAGAAGCTTAACGGGAAAATTTTATTGAGCCAATTAAGCTTTCTTTCTAAATAGATGTAAAAGTTAAAAGCAATCATTTGCCTTGCTGAACATTATGGAAAGCTCACGGGGGCAAATAGGCTGATTTGTAGAAATAGGTAGTTTAAAAATAATAGTAATGATACAACACATGTGTGCCCACTGGGGTTTTCTATAATGTCAATCTGCCACGATGTCTGCTTTCAACTTCCATCCAATAAACTGCATTAAGAGCAATAAACTCATCATCACCATGAAAGCTTGATTAGGCTTTTTTTTTCTTTCACTTGCAGAGGGAGTCAAATCTAAATTTAGCTGCTGGAAATTCAGCGCCAGCCAGGCACTCCCACTTCAAGGAGGGTGCCTCCACATGTCCCTCTCGCACCCTCTTTCGATAAGGCTCGCGTGCTGGGCCCCCACCTGCCCCTTCGTTAGTCCTCAGACGTGCAAAAGAGCCTCGGAGCCAAGACTGCTCTCTGCTCATCTCCCTGCACCTCTCCATTAAAGAGTAATTAAGCCTAACACCCAACAACACATGAAAGAAAGTCTTGTTGTACAGGTGAGGATGGAAAACTTCAATAACTATGGCCACTTTGGCTTAGTGCCTGCAGTAGACTTACCTCAAGTGCCCCAAAACTGAAATTTGGCCCATGAGTGTAGCTGGGATAAAGCACATGTGGGATTACACATATGACATTATCAGCTGTACTTCTTACCAGCATCTTACCAACTTCGTACACATCAACCAGTGCCTGTAAACTACTCGTATTTCAAGATTTGCTGTGCCAAGCGGTCAGACTCGGTCTGCAGTAATAAATCATATTTGATACATACAGGGAGCACTGACAGTCCTACCTGCACTGACATCTGTGGCGACCCTTTTTTACAGAGGGAAACCTCAGGTACACAATTTATATGATTTAACTGGAATCGCATGGCACTTTCAGTAGCAGAGCTCCCCATCTGCCATACTCATGGTCTAACCACTAGACTTAGTGCTGATAATAACCAATGTATTTCCTGCCAACATACATCCTCTGGAAGATAGAGACAGAGATATTCTACAGACAGATTTTTACTGTCTCTCAGTTTCATTGCTGAAGGCTCAGATCTACGCTAGTATTTACTTTCCTGTTTAGTATTTTTGGCACTTAATTTCCAGGGATTTTGTGTGCCAATGTGGTCAACATCAGTCACATTCTCTCTTTAGCTCTTCCAAGAGAGGAGAACAGTGTCTGCAGAGGAGTGTTTCATTTTGGTAAGGTTCACATATTTTTTAGGTTAGTGTCCTGCTGAAATATGACTTAGCAATTACACTGTGTTTGTATCTGTGTGTCTGTCAGTCCCTCCTAAAAACTTTTGAACCACTGGCTAACTTTAACCATATTTGACAGATCTATCTTTAAGATATTAAGCTCTTAAATTTTTAATAAAAAGTCTTGTTCCTTACCAAAATCAAACCCAGTGAACTTTTCCCTCCATGAAGAAGGCTGCTAGAACCACAGTGCCGGTACCCTTTACTGATAAATGGTTGCTCAACTCATTTGATGCATTACTCCCCACACAGAGCAGAAGAGCTATGAAGAGAGAAACCCATCAATAGCTATATGCAAGGTTAGTTGCAATGACCCGCGGCTAAAAAAAGACTCTTTGACAGATGCTGTAAATAACTGACTGGTGTGGGAAGTTCATAAGCCTAAATGGGGCAGGTATCGCCTACAACCTCCTCTAGTGCACTTCTTTATTTGTCTGCTTGTGAGATGAAGTAGACTATAGGGAAGGGTCCCTCTTTTCCTCAGGGGAAGGCCTGACCTGTATACGCACATTCACAGTGTGCACTTCAGCATCATCCAGATGAGATGAAACAGCAACAGAAATTGGGAAACCTGACCCATTACTGCAGATAGGAACTTAATTACTTAGACATAGACTTAGAGAAAGCTCTAAGGTCACTGAGAGCAAATGGAGCCTGTCTTTCCAGCCGCAATATGAAGTGCTCTATCCATACACTCAAGCAATGGCAATAGAAACCTGCTACATATGACCAACAGCCATCCACTGAGCTCATCAAGATGCTGCAGAAATGGCACTACTGTGGCTGTTATGGCTACTTAACATAATTTGACAAAGGACACCATTTGGGCGCATTTGGCTTGTGCCTACAGCCCTTCTGCTATCTTTTACAGCACATAAAGCAAGGTAAATAATGTCTTGTCTCACCATCCAAGAGTCACACAATCTTACCAAGATTTAAAAAAGAAAATCAAGCTGCTTCAAATAACTGGCCTTTGCGGAAGCCTTGACAGGTTAATTTATACCAATACAACTTATATCTCTTGGGAAACTCAAGGCAATGTCCTGCCCTTTTCCAAAGCAACAAACTGTAGGGGAAAAATTGTTACTCACATGCAGAAGCCAGCAGGTGAGCAGCTGAAAGAGGCATGAGGAAAACCTGGGCAAGGGTCACAGGATCTCCCCAGCATCCCTCGCATCTCTGGCCAGAAGCAATCAGATGCGAGACATCTTCTCAACTGCCTTTCAAGATCATGGTACGCAATTTCATTAGATGAAAATGAAACACTGCTAGGTCATGCCTGTTTTCATTCAGACAATGATCACAGAAGTAATATTCTTATCACAAAAATATCTCTCCAGCGCAAACGGCTCAAAGCATTTGGATTTCTTCACCTCCAATTCACAGCAGTTTATTCCCACAGTGGCTTTATTTTGTCTAATCACTATTTTCTCTCATCACAGACAGACAGAAACACTTAATTTGTTGGCTCACAAAACCCTTCAGATGAATAATGCCATTGGATATTCACTGTTAAAGAAAAAAAGAAAAAAAATCATTACAATGTTCTCATCTTCAAAATCTCTTCTTCAAAACCACTGTTTTCAAGGCTGCACTGTCCTGCACAGGAACATGAACTGGCACATTTCAGCTGACAATCCGAAGAAGTCCCATGGCCTTTCAGCAAGAAAGACAATATTTAAATACTCTTCCTTCCAGCTATTCCCCTCCTTTCCCCAGCCCCACAAAGATTTATGGACTCAGCCATGGCCTGCCAGCAGTACCTGTGCTGTATAGGGACAATGAGAAAAACCTGGAGCTGCGTCCAAAGAGCCAGGCAGAAAACTGGACTTGCTTGTTCATAGGCAGTGCTGTGAGAAAAGCTGGCTCGTTCCCCAGAGCCGCAGAATAACCCCCTTAATAGCTTCTAAGCAGGGCACGCCACTGCAAAAGCCTGTGAGGCAGCAGGCTAGCGTTTTGGCAAGAGCGCCTGCAGGAGTCCTGGAGCATCAGGGGGATTTCTTTCAGCCAAAGAGTAAATCATTTTGAAGAACATTTTGCAACCGCTCTTGTCTATGATGAAAAGGCTTTGTGTCTATGCATCTGGCTGCTTACTGCTACAGTGGAAACCATTCACTTACCATGTGCCGCACTTAATTTTAGGAAAATGAACACCTGTCTGACTTACACGTAAATATGCACAGTCAAAGAGGCCATGAGAAACAGCGTTCCTCACCTTTCAGCCTACTGCTATAGATTTCAAGCCATGGCATACATCTACGGTAATTTTGTTTTGGATATTAACGCCTTTTCTTCCTGGAAATGTGGCCCAGGTGGAATTTGAGGATTTTCCATTTGTCTAGCATTTTGGATGTCAACAGACCGGAAATCTCATGCAAATAACCATCGTGCATGCACAGATTAAGTCCACAGAGCATGAAGTTTTGATCCAAAACTTCTGAGATGCGTCAGACACTGCGCTTCCCATGTATATGTTTGTATCCAGAGAAATATGGCAGCTCTACTTTACAGCCAGCAAACAGGGAGCCGAATAAGTGTGCCAGTCTTCCCTCCATGCCCAAAAGGAACAGTGAAACGAAGCAGTGGGGTGCAGTGCTGGAAGAGAGGCTCTGGCTTCACCACTAAAATCCCGTGGCATTTTTCTCAGGGGAAGCAATAGTCCTGCTAACAAGGCAAGATGCCAATTTAGATAATTAAATTCTGCCTACCCAAATTCCTCTTGTTTCATCTGGGTACAGTGCTCTTCACTTCCTACATAAGGACATAAGTTTGGAAAGGATCTCTTGGAGTTGTGGAACCCATTCTCTCCTATTGTAGGTGGCCTACAATATATCCCCTTTCATAGACTGGTCAGGCTCCCTCTTAGGAATAATTTGTCTTAGCTGTAAGTTGGAGGCTGATCCAGCAGCTCCGATCTGCAACAGTCAGAAACTTGCTGTTCTAAACAGGGGACTGTTGATATGCGTTATTAAGCATTGGCCATGCTCCATCCCAGAGGTGGCCACACTTCAGTAGCTGGCCAAGCGGAGGGCCATATTCCAAGTGCCATAAACAGTAGGAAAGGCAGAGAGAAAAGGAGAAGATGAGACCTTTTTGTCGGCTAGTTGCAAAAGGGTAATTGTGTGGAGGATCACTTTACCCTGGGGGGTAAAGGAAGCATCTCATGCATGCCCTGGTCCTTCAGAGATGCTGAGTGCCTGGGAAGTCCAGCAAAGGGACACGTCAGTGCTCCGGGACTGCCGGCGGGACAGAGGGGCTTGTCACAGCCTGGCCCAAAGTACTCGCTGGCAGCATCACCTTTGCTACTCCATATACAGAAAACCTAAGAGGAAGGCAGGTGTTGGTGCCCAGAAAACAGCAGTCCTGTGACTCAGCCCTGGTGCTGCCCGAAATCTGAAGGGAAGGTACCTTTTATGGCAATATTCCCCAGATACCAAAGCTTCATCTCTGCACATGCCCAGAACTGCCCTTGTCTTGCGTCCTCTCAGGCACAGCCGTGACCCACAGCCCCTTCCTGCTGCCATGCCCGTGCTGGCCGGCAGGCACCCATCCCACCCAGCTCTCATGATCCTGCTCCAGGGAACCTGCACTTCCTCACCAGGTGTCACAGCCCTTGATTTTTAGGCTCTTACATCATTTCAACGACTCCAGCCTTAGTCTGCTTATGTCATCCAATTAACTATTCCATCAGAAATCATCATTCTTGTTCTTTTGCTCAGGAAATAGGGGACCCCACATTTAGCTAAATTCACTGAGATAATGCAAAGAGTTGAGCCGTGTCTGGTCATGACCCCCGTCACCACCAGCCCCCATTTGATTAGGAAACTCCTTTGCGTGCAGTGCTTTTGTACAGGACCCAACAGGGAGTGTTTTCCCAAAGACAGAATAATCAGGAAGATGCTATTAAAGACATTTTTTTTTTCTACAAAATAGACACCTACAAAGCATATACGTGGCACTTGAAAACATACTGCCTTTGCTGTCCTTACATGTCCTGTGCACTGCTAACACCAGCCACCAGCAGGACCTTACTTTCCTTGCGACTAGTTTAGGCTTTTATTTTCTCTTTGTCCAGATACCAGTGGCACAGAACCATTAACAAAACAGTTTTTAGACCTCTAATGGTCTGAAATCTAAGTCTGTTTCGAGGCTATTCTTTCATATCCGCACAGTTTCTTTGCGGAGTCCCAAGTCCTGCAAGTGACTGAACTCAAATCTCCCATGCCCAAGAGACCCTTGGAGCTCAGAGCAATGGAGATTCAGCTTCAGTTAAGGACACTAAAGAGGTAGTAGATAAGTTTAAAGCCAAACTGACTTAGGCCTAAAAGATGGGCAAAAGTTTCTAGGCTGCAGCACAGTGTTTCTATGATCCAAAATTAGGGCCCCCAAAATAAAAATCCTGAGTACCTTTAACTCCCATTTGCGTTAGCGAGCGTTAAAATTGCTCTGTGTCTATTAGGGCCAAACTCCTGATTAGCAGGACACAATTTACTTTTGCTCTACAGAGTTATTTTCAGGTAAAGCCTGTAGGACTGGTGTGCAAATCCTTAAGGAACAGAGGCAGGCTGCATGCAGTAACAGTACAAGGCAGAACATTTGAAGGTTCTTCTGCTGCAGGAGACACATGAGATCAATAAAATGCTCAGTAAAACACACACACACACTGCAGTAAAACAGCAGCATGTGATGTTTCAAAAGTTGGAAGCATGTTAGAATTTGTTGCTGGAATATTGTCAAGCTGCAAATACGCTTCTCCTATTAACAGCAAATAGCAACAATGGTTGAAGTCTCAAAGTGATTTATTAGCAGTATTCTGAATTGATGAACACTCAAACAAGTTACTAATTTACTAAAATCTTGTCAAGGAGACTCTGCTTTAGTAAATTCTTTTATCATGGAGCTTGTCTAAATGGGGACACTCAGGCGAGCTAATCTGAATTGACCACAGATGGGAATTTAAAGTGAATGAGATAATTGCATTGCAGAGTGGACAGTCACTCTCACTCATAGTTAAAGAATTAACATCTGCTCAGGGCCCCATGTAGATGAGCCCTTAACAGTGACATCTAGTCAAAGATAATTTTAAGATTAGCCTGTAAAGGAAGAAATATTAACATGATTCAAAATATGGGAGGGAAGATAGCCTTCTATGCATACTAATAAAATGGCATTCTTATTTGAGCATGAAGCTGAAAGAGTTTATTTCTGCATCTTGTTTACTTAGATCAGATTATGTTTGGTTGGTGAATCCAGTTCTGATTTTCCTCGCAGTAACGTGGCTCAAGGGTAACACCCTGGAAGACAGTGAAATTAATCTGGATTTGTAGCACACTCATATGACACAGGCAAAAACTTGGCCTTAGCCTTTCTCTTAAAACACTGATAATATAAGGCCAGCATTTAGAGGTTTCTGCCTAGGCTAAACAAACTGTCGTCATGAAACAATTAATTCACTAAATTAAACATAAGGAAGGTCTTTAGTGACCCCTTTGCACACAGCTTGATCCTAAATTGTTCCCTGACAGGGAAGATATGTGTTCTCCCCTTCACAGCGTTGCAAGCCTGATCTCTCCCACTGGCAGATCTTTGAGGTTTGCTGGAAACCCAATTGGTTGTACCAGCTTTTCCTCTTCCTTCCTGCTTCTCCTTTGCCCACTCCCAAAGAGCCCTATGGCAGGGGACAGTCTGACCCTAAACGTTTAACCATGGGAGCACCCAAAAGCAGTGCCAGACTAGAGATGGGTTTCCAAACAGGACATACTGAGTATCTGGGGATGCCTGGGCAGGTGGCACCGACCATCTGGCTTTTTGCTTCCTATCAAGGAGGGGTTCAGACACTTTGCTCAGCTCCTGGACACTTACAGAAAAGTCATTACTTCACTGGCTGTTGAAAGGATTCTTCTTCATCTGAGACCAGATCAAAGAGGCAGACTGCTCCTACACAGAGTTCAGCTCAGCAAAGTCTCTAAGTACATGCTTACCTGTAAGCATGTGCTTAATTCCCTCAACACAGCCTTTAAGACTAAAACCAGAGCATTAGTGCATTATTCTTGAAAGCCAGTGCATGGCTCTGACTAGAATCTCCCTTTGGTCTCTTACATTATAATTCATGGTAATTTTATGTGAAAAATAAATCCCAAATTATTCCTTCCAATGGTCATATTTCATGCTTCTGTCATATCTCTTGTGACATACGCTTTCACACAAATTTTGAGCACTAGCCATACATTGATCAATCAGGTATGTGCTGCTGCCCATCATTAAAAAAAAATCCCTGCTTCCATGTTGTTATTGGATGAACATGAACATTGGATGAACACTGTATTAAGCACCAGGCATTCCTCTCCTCCAACATTGTACTTGTAGGATTTGATCTTCCCCCAGGCTACTTTGATGTAAAACAGGAATAACTTCGCCATAAAGCGAGAGGAGGAGAAGATACCAATTCTGTGCTACGCAGCCTTCAACCGCCTTGCTCTGCATGGTGGACAGCTGCTGAAGAAATTCTCCTGAATTTTCCCTTTCCTTCCCAACCTCACCATTGGAGGCTGTTTATCCTCCAGCTCATGCCTGCTTCAGGGTGGACAACTCAACCATATCCAAAGAGGATAGCTAGGCCCAGAGGTGCTGCAACATCTGGAAAAGGCAGCGAGGAAGGGTAGAGAGCTGCCAAGTCCTTGTAGAGACCCTGTGTCACTAAAGCAAGGGGCTGAGACCAGGAAGAACGAATGCTAGCCAAGACGTAGCCCCCTTTTCTTAGGTGGTGGGTCCCATACAGATCACTTTGTCAACACCCTCTAGCTCAGCTGCCAGTGCCAGCACCCGAAAGGAAAACAAAGAGCTGGTCTATTAAAGGAAAAAGATGAAAAGCAGCTCCTGGAGCTAATTTGACATCTCTTGTTTTTCCATGAACACTGAGTTCTGGGTCTTTAAAATGAACCTAGAGGCTTGGCATCTTGCTTTTTGCGGTATCATAAATCTCTTCAAAATCAACACCATGGCAAAGTTGTAACGGGAGGGTTTTTGTCATAAGCATTAGACTAGGCATCTAAGGAATGACTCATGATAACAAGGGCAAAAGAAATGCAAAGAGACCGTTTTTTCTTTTCTTAAAAAAGCAAACAATAAAAAGTGAAGCGGATGCTTGTTTGATTAACACATACGACTTGTTAAAAAGAGGCCGCAGATCCCTGTGCACTAAGAGCTTCTGCACGCTGCTGCCTCTGAATGGGGCTTGCTGCCAACCCTAACGCGCAGCAGAAACATGGGCCGATGGGCACTGCCTTCCCTTTGCAAAATCCTGTGAGCCTTGACTCTGGGCCTGGAAATGCCCATGTGGTGTTGAAATGTTTGGGGTGGGAAAAAGTGGTATATAGATGGTGCGATACACAGTTTGGAGCACAGGTTATACTTGTTACGTCGTAGGGAAAAAAAAAACTTTAAAAAGTTAAAAAAGAAATCCAGTAGCACTTGCAGAATTTATGTTAGCCTTAAAGAAAACTGGGGCAACTGAGCTGCAATTAAATAATACCCTTCAGACTTGGATGCTTTGAGATGACTGCATATTTGAAACCACTGTTTCAAGTGAAATTACTGTTTCCATATGTCTGAAATTAGGTGCTACCAGAAGTGGGAGTAAAGCACTGCATAACTCCAAACAGAACCCAAAACTCTGATGTTTCTTTAGGTGAGATGCATGTTGCTATTGGCAGTTAGAAGTAATTGCTGGAATGTAGCACACTGTAATAAATTAAATGTGATATTTGCTAAGCATGCATGCTTGCCATCTGGTCACCAGAAAGTTGCTGTTATTACTTTGCAGGTAAATACAAGTGGTGTTTAAGTGTAGGGAACTGAAGTGCGCCATATACATAAAATCTTATAAACTCCAGCCCCTTGTACTCGACATTTGTTTAAAGCCTGGAATAATTACATGATCTTGACTTTTATGGCTTCTTTGCAATAACACAAACTAAAGTGAAGCCAAAAGAAGGGATTCTGCAGGAGCAAGCTCTGTAAATAGCCTATTTTGCAGCACACTACTACAGATGCAATACCAAACTCCTTTCCCTCTTTAAATAAACACTGGTTTTTATGTAAAAGAGGCTCAATACCATTTTCCCCACACATAGCTCCAACCCCTATATGAGCCAGCCCAAGGACGGTATTTGCACAAGTTCTCGCCAGACACAGCCCTCATCCCGCTCTGCACATACTTTGCAGGTGTGATTTAGTGAAAACTGCATCGGGGTGTTATCTATATGGGACCTGACAGAAAAAAGACAGATAACTGCCCTGACTTTCTCCTGCCAACCACCTTACTTAAACCCTTCACTGGGCTAATGAAATAACAACCCTGGGCCTGTCTGACAGCTCTGGAGATCTCTGTTTGAGCCAACAGGGGCACAGGTAAGCTTCTCCTAGAGCAGGACATCGGCTGCCTCCCCGTGACTCTTCCCCCAAGAGACGCAATCCAGTAGATAGGTATTTCTGCAGCAAGTGGCTTCCTAAGCAAATCACGGATGAGGGTAACTCCAAATGACAGGCTGAGGGTGGGAAGCTACAAAGAGGTTTCAACAGGTGATTTTCCCGGGACATGAATACTGGTCTCCAAGACCAGGACCTTCATCTCAAAGCAAGTAATCAACAGGAACTAAAAGTATAGAGCTGACCTCCTAATTCACCATTTAAACTTGCCCATTTCTCTGTGTTACATCAGAGGGGAATTTTAAGTTTGATTTAACTTTCAGCTAAAGTTCATTAAATTAAGCCACTAGAGGGAGCAGCTCTTAAAATCCAGAGCTGGTCACTGGAGATGCCTCACCATGAGTGGGGACCCTTCAGTCCAGAGAGCAACCCTAGGGCCACGGCTCCTGGGAAAGGGTCTCCGGCACTGGGGGGCAGCCCGGGTTAGGCAAAAAGGAAACAGTATTATCTGTAAAACCTCCAAGCACATAACTTATTCCCTGCTGTTTCTGATATTGAAAATAATCTGATTTTTCACACAGACTTATACTTTCCCTCTCAGCAAGCGTGATTTCTCATCATTTTGCATGCTGTTTTCATGAAAGAGTAAGCGTAAACAGAATTTAAAAAAAAAGAAGTATAAGGTTCCTTAATTATCTGGTTAATCTGGTTTATGGAGAGCTACACATCAGTCTAGCCAATAGCTTTTTTGGCTGGTTACCCTCTTGCTTCTTGGCAATGGTCATCTTTATTTAAAGAGAATTTGGGGACCCTTAATTTTAAAACGGTTACATTTTTGCTCAAACTGATATGGACTTATCTTACCACAAAACCACCTAATCATGGCAACCGGGAAAGACCGCCAAGAGTGACAGTCCCGAGCACTCGACGCCATCTGCGCCTCTAGCGGTGGTGCTGCTTCTCCGTCCCCCAAACTCCCTGCTGCCTGTGCAGCTTTGCACCAGCTGATGGGAGAAGATTTGGGAAAAGAGCACGGGACTACGAGCTTGGAGAAGGAGACTCACCTCTCCTCCGGTGCAGGGGAAGGGACTCGAGTATCTAGAAGTGCAGGCGGCTCCTTTCCGGGCCACGTCGTCCTCCAGCCCGAAGGTCGCAGAGCAGTTAGCAGCAAAGTACTTGTAGGGTCTCCACGTCTTTCCGAAGTCCTGCGAGCGCTCCAGCACCATGGCAGCAGGCCGCGGCGACTTAAACACCAGGATCAAGTGGGTGAAGTAGAAGGCGGCCTCCAAGTCGAGCCGGATGGTCTCCCGGAGGGCATTTTGGGCCGACTGCCACCAGGTGCGGGGCCGGCGGAAAGGGGAATCGGCCATGGCGGCGGGCGGGTGGGCCAGGGCCGCCCGGGCACTGCTGCAGCGGCTGCAGGCTGGCGGCTCGCAGCTGCGGTCGGCCGCCTCGGCGTAGGCGCAGTAGGGCTCGGGGGCGCCGGTGCCGCACGCCGTGTCCGTCCGCAGCACCCGCCCGTGTGCCAGGTTGCCCAGCCGCGGGTTGCAGGCCTTTTCGCAGCGGGCGCCCCCGCCACTCGCACCTGCAAGGGAGGTCGAGAAGAGTTTGGGGCGATTTTCGGGGCCGGCCCGCATTGCTTCACCCCCCACCCTCCATCCCATCCCACCACATCTTTCTACAAATCCTCACCTCTTTTCCCAGCTCTCCATTTCTACCCCAGATCTCGCCGCAGCCCCAAGCTGCAGCGGAGGTCAGAATTTAATCGAAGCACCGCTTCGTTTTTTGGAAACGTGTCGCCGATGTGTGTAAAGGAGGGGGGGGGAAATAATAAAAGAAAATCCTTGGTTGAAATGGTGCTGGCAAACCGCCCCGCAACTGAGTCTCTGCGGTTTCTGTTCCAGTTTTTCTGGAAGCCACACTGGTTTAAAAACCACATGTGAAGTGTCAGAGAAAAATAAAATCGCCATGGGGCTCAGGGTGAAATTATCTGCAGAGTAACTAACCCTCATGACTCAGGAACGTCTGATTAGGGGCTCTCTGCCTCTTTATTTAGCCGTAGCGTGAGACTGTATTTATGAGCCATAACCATTTAACATAAAAAAAAGGCGCTGATGACTTGGATGTGGGCAGCCCAAAACATCTGAGGTGCATAATGCTGTCTTTATCGCTGGGCCAGGCTGACATAGCCAGCTTTGTGCACCAATTATTATGGCTTCTGCTTGGCATTTTTCTTAAGTTCAAAGGTTGTTTCAGTTTAGCATCGAATAAATCCTTTATTGGGGCTTTATTCATCTTTTGTCTACAGTGCCATAGTTGCAATTAAGTGATATTATGCACTAGCAGAGACTAAGCCTTCCGCACCTGACAGATTTCCCTGCTCCTCCTGCTTCTTAAGGAAAAACACACTGGAAACAAAATGTTTCTACCACCAGTGATCTATACAGGTTTTCTATACAGATTATTCAGAACAGATGTGGACCACTGCTTGTTATGCCCTCATTAGAAAGTATTTCTAAACCCAGACTCTGGATTTCATTGGGTACACAATCTAGGGAAGTTTTTAGTGAACAAAAATACTCAGTGAAATTAGTTTCCTAAGGGTATAAAAATATGATGGGTAGAAGTGTATCCGAGATGATCTGTATCAACTGTGCAGAATACTTTTACTCTAGAAAAGTAAACAAATATAACTGTAAAGTTTATATAATATCACTTTTATCTCCTGAAGATCCTTTCCAAAGCATTGTATAAACATTAACTAACCTACACAGCTCTCCTGAGGGGTAGGTAAGTAAGTACTATTATCATATTATCAGTTAGGCCTGCCACAAGTTGGCCTAATTTATGTATTTGGCTGCTTTCCTGGATTCTTTGGCTACATGTAACGCAGTGCAGTTAGCTGCTAAACAAATAGGTGAACATTTACTGTGCTTCCCTCACTCACTGAGTCGTAAAGCATATTTGGGAAGAGGTATATAAATACAGCATGGCTCAGCTGGGACCCTGAGACAGCTCAAGGTTATTATTTATGTTCGTTGCACCCTTTGCTTTTCGCCCACCGCAGATTATTGCCCACAGGGAGGCAGTGGTTGGGCCCATGGTCAGCGGGGGCTTTCCCTGGGACGGCAGCGGTGCCAGGTTCATGGCTGGTGTCCCCAGTGGCCGGTCCCTCGGGTGCTCTGCCGCAGGGCTCGCAGCCCTGCCAGGAGGTGCTGGCTACCAAAGTGCCATTCAAGTCCCTGGGAGCTGAGGCTATTCAACCACCCCAAGCGGCATCCAGCTCCCGGTACCACCCAGCCTTGGCCGTGCACGCCCACTGACGGCAGCCGTCTCCCGGCCAGATTTTGGGCTGGCATCAGTAAGAGCTGCAGGCACACAGACCCCCCGTGCCATCCCAGTGCTGGGAAGGGAAGGGGAGGGAGGAAAACCCCTTTGTTTCCACTTGAATTAGATAAGGCAGTACGATGGATGCAGAGTGATGCATGTTATAGAAGGTGACAGCTTTCTCGTGTACTGCTGTCTGCTGCAGGAAATCGGTAAAAGGACAGATCAGAGCACAAGGATTTCCACATGGTGAGCCACAAGCTCATGACTGCTCTCCCACAGCCCCAGAAAAGGTGCTTTTCCCCACCTGCACCTAATGATTATGCCTAAGTAAGCACTTGCTCCTATTCAATATACTGTACATGCCACCGAACAGGACCTTTAGTAATGAGCAAGAGCATGCAGCGAATACCATGACTCACCTGTAAAACATCCATGGAAAATCATATGCTTCCTGCTTAAGCATTTTTGTAACACTTGCCTTGTGATGGTTCATTTATATCTTGCTCCCGATTATGTGTTTGTTTCCCACTTTTTTTTTTCCTTCTTTTTAAAGAAGAAACTTGGCACTTGGCTTGCGAGCAGCCGCGGAAGCGTTACGCGAACTGTTTATGCCCAGTTTGCCCGCGGTGCTGCGGGACCCCGCCGTGGGCAGACCGGAGCGCGAAGCGTTTATCCTGCGCTGCCTTTTAACGGCAGCGGGAAGCGGGCTGGAAAAGCCCTGCCCGCCTTGTGCACCGCTCCGCACACCCCGACGGCAAGGGCCGCTGTCAGGAGCTGCAGGAAAAAAAGCGCTTTACGGAGCCCCCAGCCGCCGCCGCTCCCGGCCCCGCTCCCCCCTCGCGGGGCGCCGCGGGCACCGCGCGGACCCCCCGGCGGAGCTGCAGCCGCAGCCGGCCGCCCCGCTCCGGCCGCTTCGCCCTCGCCTCCGGCCGCCCGGCAACCGCGCCGTGCCCGCACCCGCCCCGGCTTTGTCTGCTCCCGGGGGGCACCCGCCGGGGAGCACGGCCCCGGCCGCTGGAAGAGCCCCCGGCCCTTGCAAATGCGTGTGCAAACGCACAGCACACATGCACGTGTGTATATACACACACACACACACACACATATATATAAATATATATATATTTATATGTACACATCTATGTGCACGCATCTGTAATACGCATCTATGAGATCGGTGCCTCCGCACGTCTGCGCACACATATACCCATCTCTATATACCTATATATAGAGAGAGACATATATATGCACGTAGCTACCGCCGCGTGTACCTCGTACGCCGGGCGCGGACGGAAAACGCGGAGCGTCGGACGGTCTCGACCCACCTGCGGCGGCGGCGCAGCCCAGCAGCAGCGGCAGCCACATCGCGCCGAGCCCC